>NW_027196063.1:10000-85000 GCF_038502225.1 Cherax quadricarinatus | reverse complement strand
TTTTTTCTATCGAATGAGTACAAGAAACCACCCATTTACCAATTTCAACTATCCAATAATGTGGTCAGAAATTGGCAATTTTCCCAATTTCACACAAATTTCAGAAGATGCCAATTTCCAAACAGTGTCCAGAATAAGCAAGATAGACATTCCTGGCACTAAAATAACATTTTCTCTCTTCACTAGTCATGTCCCCAGGCCCCGCTGACATCTCTCTTGCTTTCCACTTTGAATTTTTATTCTTACAAAAAATACAAGATTTACTGTTATGCAGACTACTGCATTAGTATAGAATTGGTGTAGAAATGGTATAAATAATATTAGTGCACTTGTGAAAGAATATTAGACTTGCCAGTTGACGTATATTGGACGCTTCGCATGATTTGTTTACTTTTGAAATTTGGTAAAAGTCAAACATTTCTGCTACTTTGAGCTCAATTTCAAGGTACTTTTCATTATGAAACCAATCAAAATCATCTCAATTTCTGTAATATCTCTTCCATTATATAAAATGAGACCAGGAAAACTAGAATACAACCATAAATACCACACGAAAATACACTGCAAAGTCGCTGTTTTAAACCAAAAACATGGTCGGAGTTTTTTTTTCTCATTATGCACTGTGCTGCAGGATTTTTTTTATACTGTGCACACTGACCACATAGACCCATTCTTTCATATGTAGGCCTACCAGCTTTCTCTCACTAGATTTGAAGGCGCTAGAATTTAGGCGTTATAGTACGTCAATAACCCTGGTGCGTAAGCCGTACTAGTACGTCGGAAACCCTGAAAGGGTCAAGAGTCTAGAACCCCAATGTAAAACTTTTCCACAGGGTCCAAGAATTAAAAAAAAAATTTATTTCTTCTTATGAAATGGAAGAGAATCTTTTTCTGAAGGTTATAAAACAAAAAGTACAAAATTTGATGGAAAATTGACGAAATTACGCTCTTGCGAATTTTGCTACGTCGGTGGTATTAGTGCATCAGCGATTCTGCCCACTGACTCCCATTTTAAGCCAATTACATTATTCCAGTCAACCAAATTCTTAGTTATTTTGCTAGTATTACTATTTTATCAACTGAGCACAAGAAATCACCCAATCAACTATTTCAACTACCCAATAAAATGATTGAAAAAGGGATCCAGAATAAACAATGCAGGTATTCCTGGCACTAAATTAACATTTCATCTGTTTATCAGTTACGTTTCCAGGCTTTACAAATGAATTCCACTGATTTTTTATTCACAATGAATTTTTATTCACACCATAAAATAGAAGATTTACTGATATGCAATATTGTAAAAATTTTGTAAATAATATCAGTGCATTCGAGAACACCCATTAGACCCACCAGCTGACGTGTACTGGACGTGTGATGTGATTTGTTTACCCTTGAACATCGACAAAAATCAAACGTTTCTGCTACTTTGAGCTCAGTTTCAAGCCATTTTCAATACTAAAACCAAAGAAAATCATATCTATCTCTGTAATACATCTTCAATTCTATCAAATGAGGCCAAGAAACCACAAATACAACTGTAAAAAACATACGAAAATACACCACAATTTTGGCATTTTAATCCAAAAACATGGTCGCAGTTTTTTTTCTCATTATGCACTGTGTGCTGCAGGATTTGTCTTATGTGGTGCACACTTACCACAGACGCAGTCTCTCATATCTAGGCCCAAATTTTCCGCTCACAGCTTATCTGAGTGAGATGAGCTCATGGCATAGAACTACGGCTTGGACCCAGGCTTCAAGACCGTAGAACTGCGGGATGGACCCTCAAATTGTTAAAGGAGGAGTTAGGGATATTGGTAGTTTGGAGGGACATCTAAGCTGTCGTATCTGAGTGCCTCTACCAAGAGAGTGATTATGTGTGAGTGATGGTGAAAGTGGTGAAAGACGAAAGTTTTTTTCTTTCTTTTTGGGTTACCCTGCCTCAGTGGGAAACGGCCAATGTATTAAAAAAAAAAACTGAAAAAAGCACCAGAAAAACTACAAGAACCTACATTACAATCCAGAGTCTTGAATAACCCTTTCAGGGTCCGTCCCGTAGATCTACGGCTTTACGGTGAGTGTCCAAACCGTAGATCTACGCCATGAGCTCAGCGCACTCTGATAAACTGTGAGTGGTACATTTAGGCCTAGATATAAGAGAATACATCTATGTGGTATGTGTGCACCACATAAAACAGATCCTGCAGCACACTCTGTATAATGAGAGAAAAAAACTGAAATCATGATTTTTCGATTAAAACAGCAACTTTGCAGCGTTTTTTCGTATGTTTTTTATAGTTGTATTTGCGATTTCTTGGTCTCATTTGATAGTATGGAAGACATATTACAGAAATAGATATGATTTTGATTGGTTTTAGCAACAGAAATGGCTTGAAACTGAGCTCAAAGTAGCGAAAATGTTAAATTTTTGCCGATATTCAAGAGTAAACAAACGACCTCACACATCTAATACACATCAGCTGGTGGGTCTAATATACATTCACAAATATGGTCTATTGTCCATGGGGAAGTGGAAAAGAATCTTTCCTCCGTAAGCCATGCGTGTCGTATGAGGCGACTAAAATGCCGGGAGCAATGGGCTAGTAACCCCTTCTCCTGTATACAATTACTAAAAAAGAGAAGAAGAAAAACTTTATAAAACTGGGTTGCTTAAATGTGCGTGGATGTAGTGCGGATGACAAGAAACAGATGATTGCTGATGTTATGAATGAAAAGAAGTTGGATGTCCTGGCCCTAAGCGAAACAAAGCTGAAGGGGGTAGGAGAGTTTCAGTGGGGGGAAATAAATGGGATTAAATCTGGAGTATCTGAGAGAGTTAGAGCAAAGGAAGGGGTAGCAGTAATGTTAAATGATCAGTTATGGAAGGAGAAAAGAGAATATGAATGTGTAAATTCAAGAATTATGTGGATTAAAGTAAAGGTTGGATGCGAGAAGTGGGTCATAATAAGCGTGTATGCACCTGGAGAAGAGAGGAATGCAGAGGAGAGAGAGAGATTTTGGGAGATGTTAAGTGAATGTATAGGAGCCTTTGAACCAAGTGAGAGAGTAATTGTGGTAGGGGACTTGAATGCTAAAGTAGGAGAAACTTTTAGAGAGGGTGTGGTAGGTAAGTTTGGGGTGCCAGGTGTAAATGATAATGGGAGCCCTTTGATTGAACTTTGTATAGAAAGGGGTTTAGTTATAGGTAATACATATTTTAAGAAAAAGAGGATAAATAAGTATACACGATATGATGTAGGGCGAAATGACAGTAGTTTGTTGGATTATGTATTGGTAGATAAAAGACTGTTGAGTAGACTTCAGGATGTACATGTTTATAGAGGGGCCACAGATATATCAGATCACTTTCTAGTTGTAGCTACACTGAGAGTAAAAGGTAGATGGGATACAAGGAGAATAGAAGCATCAGGGAAGAGAGTGGTGAAGGTTTATAAACTAAAAGAGGAGGCAGTTAGGGTAAGATATAAACAGCTATTGGAGGATAGATGGGCTAATGAGAGCATAGGCAATGGGGTCGAAGAGGTATGGGGTAGGTTTAAAAATGTAGTGTTAGAGTGTTCAGCAGAAGTTTGTGGTTACAGGAAAGTGGGTGCAGGAGGGAAGAGGAGCGATTGGTGGAATGATGATGTAAAGAGAGTAGTAAGGGAGAAAAAGTTAGCATATGAGAAGTTTTTACAAAGTAGAAGTGATGCAAGGAGGGAAGAGTATATGGAGAAAAAGAGAGAGGTTAAGAGAGTGGTGAAGCAATGTAAAAAGAGAGCAAATGAGAGAGTGGGTGAGATGTTATCAACAAATTTTGTTGAAAATAAGAAAAAGTTTTGGAGTGAGATTAACAAGTTAAGAAAGCCTAGAGAACAAATTGATTTGTCAGTTAAAAATAGGAGAGGAGAGTTATTAAATGGAGAGTTAGAGGTATTGGGAAGATGGAAGGAATATTTTGAGGAATTGTTAAATGTTGATGAAGATAGGGAAGCTGTGATTTCGTGTATAGGGCAAGGAGGAATAACATCTTGTAGGAGTGAGGAAGAGCCAGTTGTGAGTGTGGGGGAAGTTCGTGAGGCAGTAGGTAAAATGAAAGGGGGTAAGGCAGCCGGGATTGATGGGATAAAGATAGAAATGTTAAAAGCAGGTGGGGATATAGTTTTGGAGTGGTTGGTGCAATTATTTAATAAATGTATGGAAGAGGGTAAGGTACCTAGGGATTGGCAGAGAGCATGCATAGTTCCTTTGTATAAAGGCAAAGGGGATAAAAGAGAGTGCAAAAATTATAGGGGGATAAGTCTGTTGAGTGTACCTGGTAAAGTGTATGGTAGAGTTATAATTGAAAGAATTAAGAGTAAGACGGAGAATAGGATAGCAGATGAACAAGGAGGCTTTAGGAAAGGTAGGGGGTGTGTGGACCAGGTGTTTACAGTGAAACATATAAGTGAACAGTATTTAGATAAGGCTAAAGAGGTCTTTGTGGCATTTATGGATTTGGAAAAGGCGTATGACAGGGTGGATAGGGGGGCAATGTGGCAGATGTTGCAAGTGTATGGTGTAGGAGGTAGGTTACTGAAAGCAGTGAAGAGTTTTTACGAGGATAGTGAGGCTCAAGTTAGAGTATGTAGGAAAGAGGGAAATTTTTTCCCTGTAAAAGTAGGCCTTAGACAAGGATGTGTGATGTCACCGTGGTTGTTTAATATATTTATAGATGGGGTTGTAAGAGAAGTAAATGCGAGGGTCTTGGCAAGAGGCGTGGAGTTAAAAGATAAAGAATCACACACAAAGTGGGAGTTGTCACAGCTGCTCTTTGCTGATGACACTGTGCTCTTGGGAGATTCTGAAGAGAAGTTGCAGAGATTGGTGGATGAATTTGGTAGGGTGTGCAAAAGAAGAAAATTAAAGGTGAATACAGGAAAGAGTAAGGTTATGAGGATAACAAAAAGATTAGGTGATGAAAGATTGAATATCAGATTGGAGGGAGAGAGTATGGAGGAGGTGAACATATTCAGATATTTGGGAGTGGACGTGTCAGCGGATGGGTCTATGAAAGATGAGGTGAATCATAGAATTGATGAGGGAAAAAGAGTGAGTGGTGCACTTAGGAGTCTGTGGAGACAAAGAACTTTGTCCTTGGAGGCAAAGAGGGGAATGTATGAGAGTATAGTTTTACCAACGCTCTTATATGGGTGTGAAGCGTGGGTGATGAATGTTGCAGCGAGGAGAAGGCTGGAGGCAGTGGAGATGTCATGTCTGAGGGCAATGTGTGGTGTGAATATAATGCAGAGAATTCGTAGTTTGGAAGTTTGGAGGAGGTGCGGGATTACCAAAACTGTTGTCCAGAGGGCTGAGGAAGGGTTGTTGAGGTGGTTCGGACATGTAGAGAGAATGGAGCAAAACAGAATGACTTCAAGAGTGTATCAGTCTGTAGTGGAAGGAAGGCGGGGTAGGGGTCGGCCTAGGAAGGGTTGGAGGGAGGGGGTAAAGGAGGTTTTGTGTGCGAGGGGCTTGGACTTCCAGCAGGCATGCGTGAGCGTGTTTGATAGGAGTGAATGGAGACAAATGGTTTTTAATACTTGACGTGCTGTTGGAGTGTGAGCAAAGTAACATTTATGAAGGGATTCAGGGAAACCGGCAGGCCGGACTTGAGTCCTGGAGATGGGAAGTACAGTGCCTGCACTCTGAAGGAGGGGTGTTAATGTTGCAGTTTAAAAACTGTAGTGTAAAGCACCCTTCTGGCAAGACAGTGATGGAGTGAATGATGGTGAAAGTTTTTCTTTTTCGGGCCACCCTGCCTTGGTGGGAATCGGCCGGTGTGATAATAAAAAAAAAAAATAAAAAAAAAATATGGTGATGATATTTATACAATTATTACAGTATTGCATAACAGTAAATCTTCTATTTTTTGGTGTGAATAAAAATTCATTATGTGAATAAAAAATCAAAATGGAATTTATTTGTAAAGCCTCAAAACATAACTAATGAACAGAGGAAATGTTAGTTTAGTGCCAGGAATGCCCACATTGTTTATTTTGGACCCTATTTAGAAATTGGAATATTTTGAACTTTGTGTTAAATTGGCCAAATTAACAATTTCCGATCACTTTATTTTGTAGTTGAAACAGTTGACTTGGCGATTTCTTGTGCTCAATCGATAGAATAGAAGTAATACTAGTGAAATAGCTAAGAATTTGGTTGATTGGAATAATGTAATTGGCCTAAAATGGGAGTCAAAGTCGGCAAAATCGCCGATTCGTAAATATCGCTGACACATCAAAATTTGCGAGAGCATAATTTCGTCAATTTTCCACCAAATTTCGTACTTTTTGTTTTATTACCTTCACAAAAACATTCTCTACGATTTCATAAGAAAAAATAACAATTTTTTTTTTTTAAATTCTTGGACACTGGTGCGTGACTCCAGATTTGGGCCTTGGACCCTGAAAGGGTTAATAGTTATTAGCTCATTTTTAGGAGTTTTAACATTTCTGTTGGAAAGTGCATGGGAGGAAGAATATTCACACACTCTGCTATGCAGCTAAACATACTTTGAAGAAATGTAGGTTAACTTGTGTGCCATACATGACCTAAAAAGCTTACCATACTAAATTCATTCTAGCATTAACAGCCATTGTAGCAAATTGGCTTCATCTTCATTACATACATTTTAAACAAGAATATGCACAGTGAAATATATTGCACTGTACATCTTTCAATCCATGTCAAAGAATGAAATACAAACAGCAGGTATAGATGATGCAAACTGTTATGAATAATGTATATCAAGCACATTAACCCTTTGACTGTTTCAGCCGTATATATAGTACGTCTTATGAGCCAATGTTTCCGACATACAGTGGACCCTCGTTTTTCTTAAGGCTCAAAAGTTGTAATTTTCGGAAATCGTAACTTTTTTCATCAAAACACTGACTTGCAAATCATCGTTTGACTCGCAAATAGTCATTCATCTGGGACACGCACGCACGGCCCAGAGCCGCCTCACACTCCATTCCCAGCCAGTGCGCCACTGGCTGGGAAAAGTTTGTAGAAAAATACGAAAGTGGTGGTAGAGTGTGGTAGCAGTTGTGATAGCAGTAGAGGGTGGTAGCAGTTGTGATAGTGGTAGAGGGCAGTAGTGATGGTGGTAGAGGGTGGTAGTGATGGTGGTAGAGGGTGGCAGTGATGGTGGTAGAGGGTGGCAGTGATAGTGGTAGAGGGTGGCAGTGATGGTGGTAGAGGGTGGCAGTGATGGTGGTAGAGGGTGGCAGTGATGGTGGTAGAGGGTGGCAGTGATGGTGGTAGAGGGTGTCAGTGATGGTGGTAGAGGGTGGTAGCAGTTGTGATAGTGGTAGAGGGTGGTAGCAGTTGTGATAGTGGTAGAGGGTGGTAGCATTTTTGATAGTGGTAGAGGGTAGTAGCATTTGTGATAGTGGTAGAGGGTGGTAGCAGTTGTGATAGTGGTAGAGGGTGGTAGCAGTTGTGATAGTGGTAGAGGGTGTGTTATAGCCAATCATGGTCAGGGACGACCAAGGTGGTGCATGGCCGAGCAAATGTAGACAGCCTGTACTGTCTGCATAGAGAGCCCATGCTGTCTGCCAGCTGAGTTCATATTTTGCGCCATGCTCATGCTGCCACCTATAGGCCTACCACTTCAGTATGCATACACCTGCCTCTGCCTCACTCTCTCAGTGGCCTTCACTCAGACAACAGGTCTAGCCCTCTCTCCCTTCCAGGCCATGGGCACTTACCACACTGCCTGTGTACCCCACAACATTACAAATAAAGTACAGAAGCCTCTGAAGCCTTATTATTACTCTCTGCTACCAAGAATCACCAATGAACCCATATTACGGTAGTAGTGGTTGTGATGGTGGTAGAGGGTGCCTTCTTCAGTGATTCTACTAACTCCTCCAATGTTGTTGGAGTTATATAGGGCTACAAAAAACACCGGTGCCTCAGCTGCTGCTTCACCACCACTATCGACGGCTTATGCTCTCGGTGGCCCTTATACACCCAACAACACCAACAGAAAACCACTCATGACATTTTTTTTTCCTCAACAAACTGGCTGTATCCCACCAAGGCAGGGTGGCCCAAAAAGAAAAACGAAAGTTTCTCTTTTTAAATTTAGTAATTTATACAGGAGAAGGGGTTACTAGGCCCTTGGTCCCAACACTGTAGTCGCCTCTTACAACATGCATGGCTTACAGAGGAAAAATTGTGTTCCACTTCCCCATGGAGATAAGAGGAAATAAACAAGAACAAGAACTAGAAAGAAAACAGAAGAAAATCCAGAGGGGTGTGTATATACATATGCTTGTACATGTATGTGTAGTGTGACCTAAGCGTAAGTAGAAGTAGCAAGACATACCTGAAAACTTGCACGTTTATGAGACAGAAAAAAGACACCAGCAATCCTACCATCATGTAAGACAATTACAGGTTTCCATTTTACACTCGCCTGGCAGGACGGTAGTACCTCCCTGGGCGGTTTTGACACATTCATAATGACTTATTTTATTCATTCTAGAGTATATTCCATGTTTCTATGTTATTGATATTGTTTATTATGTCATATTAGTTGAATTGTGATAGATAAATAAGCCACAGCAGAGTTAATATTAGTGTCATATTCTCCAACAATAAAATCGCCTCCCCTCCCTCTGCCCCGTATGCCATACACCAACGTAAGTCTTCAATAAAGTTAAGTGTGATGCTAGATGTTCATTTATACATTTTATTAGTGCTTTACATTTATTTGGCATTCTTTTCTGCATGTAAATCTATATTTAACCCTTTGACTGTCGCGGCCGTATATATACGTCTTACGAGGTACCGTGTTTGACGTATATATACTCATAAATTCTAGCGGCTTCAAATCAAGCAGGAGAAAGCTGGTAGGCCCACATGTGAGAGAATGGGTCTGTGTGGTCAGTGTGCACCATATAAAAAAAATCCTGGAGCAATCAGTGCATAATGGGGAAAAAAAAACTCTGACCGTTTTTTTTAATTAAAATGCCGACTTTGTGGTCTATTTTCGTATAGTATTTATGGTTGTATTCTCATTTTCTTGGTCTCATTTGATAGAATGGAAAACATATTATAGAAAAAAAGGTGATTTTGATTGATTTTACTATAAAAAGAACCTAGAAATGAAGCTCAAAGTAGGGGAAATGTTTGATTTTTGCCAATGTTCAAAAGTAAACAAATGATGCCATTGTCCAATAAATGTCCAACTAGCCATTCTAGTATGCAGTCATGAATGGGTTGATGTTATTTATACAATTATTACAGTATTGCAGTAGTCTGCATAATAGTAAATCTTCTATTTTTTGTTTGAATAAAAATTCAAAATAGAAAGCAAGAGTAATATCAGAGGGGCCTGGAGACATGACTGATGAACAAAAAAAATGTTATTTTAGAGTCAGGAATGTCTGCATTGTTCATTCTGGACCTTATTTTGAAATTGTCATATTTTTTTAGTTTTAGTGAAATTGGCCAAATTGCAAATTTCTGACCACATTATTAGGTAGTTGAAATCGGTAAATGGGCAGTTTCTTGTACTCAATCGATAGAAAAAACGGATTTCTAAAAAATAGCTATGAGTTTGGGCGACTGGAACAATGGAATTAGCTGAAAATAGGGCTCAAATTGGGCGAAATCGCTGATTTGTAAACAGCGCCGAGGTCGCTAACTTCGCAAGAGCGTAATTCCGTCAGTTTTCCATCAAATTTCGTTTTTTTGGTGTCATTACAATCAGGAAAAGATTCTCTATCATTTCATAAGAAAAAAATTTTTTTTTTTTTTTTTAAATTCTGCGACACCAGGAGACACCTCAGGATTGGGGGTTGCGACAGTCAAAGGGTTAAGCTAAGGAAGCGGCTAGGTAAGTGACCCCTGAAGTGACCTAGAGTCCTTATGGAGGGGGATTCCCCTTCCCAACAATAACCTCTCTTCCATTCATCAACAACAGCCTTCAGTAAAGGTAACGGTCATGTTGCATGTTCATTCTTTTGTGCATGTAAATCTATCTTTAAGGTAAAAAAAAAATTTTTTTTGTTGATACTTCTGGGTGTCTGGAACGAATTAATTGGATTTACATTATTTCTTATAGGGAAAATGGATTTGCAAATCAGTCAATTTCGATAATAGTCACAATCTCTGGAACGGATTATGAAAAACGAGGGTCCACCACATTAATATGCGTAAATTCTAGCGGCTTCAAATCAAGTGGGAGAAAGCTGGTAGGCCCATTTGAGAGAATGGGTCTCCATGGTCAGTGTGCTCACTATAAAAAAAATAGGGGAGCCAGTGGTGCATTATGGAAATGCCATTTCAGTAGTCCTTGTTCAGCATGCCTAGCAGCAAGAAATATCTGACTCCCTGGCAAATCTGGGACTCTTCTCTTCCCAAGTGATAGATCTAACACAGATGGAAGTGTCAGTGAAAATGAATTTCATGGTTTTGAGGAGTTTGTGACCGAAATCAATGCCCAGGATACCAGAAGAATGAAAGAGAAAGAAAGAAAAAAGATAGTTATGTAGGAAGGATGGTGGGGAAACTAACATTGCACCCCATTGTGTTGACAGGTGGTAGGGGGAGTGAGTAATGATATGTCATTTTGACAGCTGCCAGACCCTGACTCAGCACATTTAGAAGTTCCCCCCCCCCTCCCTACACACACACACAAACTTCTTGAAGATAATAGCAGTTCTATGAAAGTGTCCAGAAGGAAGGAAGGAAAGAAGGAAGAAAGAAGGAATGAAGAAAAAGAAAGGTAGGTAGGTAGGTAGGAAGGAATGATGATAAGATCATTTACCTAGGAGAACTAACTAACACAACTGTCTGCTACTAATTTGAAGAAAACTGCTCAAAAGAGGTGTTCTGTCTCTGCACATACAAAAAAAAGCCTACAAAAATGCAGACACTCGTTTTATGTGTGAGGAGTGTAAAACATCATTGTGTATGAAACCATGTTTCAAAGAGTTCCACAAGCTGCAGAACTTCTAGGAACATGTCCAGTGACTGTACATTTGTATATATATTATAGAACAATAGTAATAAACAATTTTTTGCACTGTTTGTATAAACAAGTTTTGCAAAGAACATATTGATAATGTTCGTGCGTTTATTGTGTTGTATACAACGAGTGCACATATATACATTACACCTTACTTTGGTCTCACAGGCCACATAGGTTACCTGAAAAAATATAATAGTAGAAAAAGCAAGAAACCTTTGAATGGGAGTAAAAAAAGTTTACCAGGTGAGCGGCATTCGCCGCTGTTGCCATACACGGCTCATTTTCTGCCAACTTTATGCCTCTATATCTCAGTAAGTAAGGATCACAAAAAAAAAATTTACGCCTAAACCCCTCAGCAAAATAATCCTAACATTTGGTAAGAAAAAATAATTTTTTTATTTTTCAAATATTTTTCGAGATAGAATGACAGTTTCAGAAATGGGCTTGCGACAGTCAAAGGGTTAACCCAACTGTCACTATAGCAATACCCATCATAGGCAAACATGATTATCAACATACTTCTTGCATTACACAGAAAAATACAGTATAGGTTTCCCATCATTAATCCAGCATCAATGGGACCTGTAGGGTGCCAGACCTGGCACAATTATCACAGGAAACTGTGTCATGCCTCTGAAAGCCCTGGGATGTAAGCTTTTACCAATGACATTAGCCGAAAGTAGTGCCAGATTAGTGATGGAACCTGGATTAGTAATTGCTGGATCAATGATAGCCAACCTGTACAAAGTAATATCCTATAACATGATTACAGCACTGACCTGCGACCTCTCATAGCCCATTTCCATTATATTTTCTACCATGCGGTTAAATTCTTCACCCATTACCAACAAGGACTCTGCACTGCCAACGGACCTAAAAAAATATTTTGTAATGAGTAATACAAATGGCTTACACAAAAAGCACTCAGAGAAACCATAGGTTAAAAGAACACACTAACTCAGCCTGGTTTACAACCCATTAACTAAATAAAAAAAGTTGAAAAAATTATCAAAGCACACCCAAATGCAAAATCTATTGGCACTGGTGATACATATAAGTTTATCATGAAGTATTACTGGTTACTGAAACAGTTACCTTTCAGAAAGTGCTGCAAAAATGTCAATTACAATCTGCATTCAGAGAGCAAAATCACCAAGTTAATAAATCAATAAAAAAAATTTTTAGTATCACTGAAAGTGCATTATATATGTAGGAAAATATAAAAATGTAGAAAGCCTGAAGCACAAACTATCAATACACACTAATTATACAAGTATACTCCTTGGAATTATGCAAATTCACTGTTCTAAGGCACAGTTTATTTGCACTGTTTAACTTTTTGTTGGATATGAACTGTTAGCAGATGGGTCTATGAAAGATGAGGTGAATCATAGAACTGACGGAGGGAAAAAGATGAGTGGTGCACTGAGGAGTCTGTGGAAACAAAGAACTTTATCTATGGAAGCAAAGAGGGGTATGTATGAAAGTATAGTTATAACAACGCTCTTTTATGGGTGTGAAGCATGGGTGGTGAATGTTGCAACAAGGAGAAGGCTGGAGGCAGTGGAAATGTCATGTCTGAGGGCAATGTGTGGTATGAATATAATGCAGAGAATCCGTTGTTTGGAGAATAGGAGGAGGTGCAGAATTACCAAACTATTATCCAGAGGGCTGAGGACGGGTTACTGAGGTGATTTGGACATGTAGCAAGGATGGAACGAAATAGGATAACTTCGAGTGTATCTGTAGTGGAGGGGAGGCAGGGCAGGGGTCAGCCTAGGTAAGGTTGAAGCGAGGGGGTAAAGGAGGTTTAGTGTGAAAGGGGCGTAGACTTCCAGCAAGTATGCATAAGCACGTTAGACACAAGTGAATGGAGACAAATGGTTTTTAGGACTTGACGTGCTGTTGGAATGTGAGCAAGGTAACATTTATGAAGGGATTCAGGGAAACCGGCAGGCCATACTCGAGTCCTGGTGGTGGGAAGTAGTGCCTGCACCCTGAAGGAGGAGTGTTAATGTTGCAATTTTATCAATGTAGTTTAAGCACACCTCTGGCAAGACAGTGATGGAGTGAATGATGAAAATTTTTCTTTCTCGGGCCACCCTGCCTCGGTAGGAATGGCTGTGTGTTAATAAATAAAAAATAAACAAACTTTCTTGGACTCAATAGATTATTTTTTTATTTTCTTGACTATTTTTATTAAGACTATCCTAACAAAATTTGTCAAACGTTACTAGCACTATGCTCTGATACATTTCCCTTTTTGCCTCCATGGATAACAGTCTTTGTCTCCACTAAGTTAGGTTAAGTAAGATTCGCCATGAAACAGGAAGCGTTTCCTGACGTGAATCTGAATCGCATGATAACCCGCCAATGGAGCTTTAGGCCATTTGACTAAGGCCTTGCAGGCTTACCAGTCCTTCCCTTTAAAAATTAAGTGTTCCCACTGATGCCTCAATGCACCACCCACCTTATCAATTATATTTTACACCTCATCTTTCATAGAACTGTCAGCTGACAAATCCACTCCTAAGTATCCAATCATACTGACTTCTTCCATATTCCCTCTTTCCAATCTGATAAGACAATTTTTCATTACCTGAATTTTTTGTTACCTTCATCACCTTGATCTTCCCTATACAGTGGACCCCCGCCTTACGATATTAATCCGTTCCTGAGAGCTCACCGTAAGCCGAAATTATCGTTAGCCAAATTAATTTTCCCCATAAGAAATAATGGAAATCAAATTAATCCGTTCCAGACACCCCAAGGTAAGAAAAAAAAAAATTTTTTACCACGTGGAATATTAATTTTAATACACAAACTGAAGAAGACATGCACAATTACTACTCTACTACAAATAGAATACATGGCACTTACCTTTATTGAAGATCTGGTGATGATTGACAGGATGGGAGAAGGGGAGTGTGTGGAAGTTATTGTTTAGAAGGGGAATCCCCTTCCGTTAGGACTTGAGGTAGCAAGTCCTTTTCCAGGGTTGTTTCCCT
Source organism: Cherax quadricarinatus (assembly GCF_038502225.1). Classification (NCBI taxonomy): domain Eukaryota; kingdom Metazoa; phylum Arthropoda; class Malacostraca; order Decapoda; family Parastacidae; genus Cherax; species Cherax quadricarinatus. The sequence continues at coordinate 70,963 of NW_027196063.1, read as the reverse complement.
TCTTCTTTTAATGCCACTAAAACCAGCTTGAGTGTCACTGGACCTCTGTCGCACAACAAATCTGTCCATAGAGCTCTGTACCTCCCATTCCTTTAACCCTTTCAGGGTCCGTCCCGTAGATCTACGGCTGGTCGGTGAGTGTCCAAACCGTAGATCTACGCCAAAATTCTAGCGCCGTCAAATTTAGCGCGAAAGCGCTCATAGGCCTACATATGAGAGAATGGGTCTGCGCCGTGGGTGTGCGCCATAAACAAAAAATCTAGGCGCCTGCATAGCATTGTGGGAACGCCGGCTCAGTCACCCTTGTTCACCATGTCTCGTCGCAAGTCAGCTCTCACTCCCCGGAAAATTGGGACTCTCCTCTTCCTGTCTGATAGTTCTGACACTGATGGAAGTGGAAATGAAGACGAATTCTACGGCTTTGATAAGTTAGTGACCGAAAATAATGACCAGGATATCGATAATAGTGCAGAAAACCCCGACGATCCTCGACCTTCTACCTCTGGTGTGGGCACTCGTGACTCACGGTCGGGTGTTCCTAAACGTAAGAGAAAACTAATATATTCCCGTGGCCTGGCCTCTGACTTCAGTAATGACGATGATTCTGACGTGGATTGTGATTTTATTGCGCTCGACGATCATTCGAGTAGTGATAGTGAGGAAACATATTCACCAGTGAAGCGTCGGTATGTTCGCCGCCGCATGCGCTCGGGTAGTGTACCCTATGCTGTGCCCAGGGGACGGAGTACATCCCGGAGTACATCCCGGAGTACATCCCGTGGCCCTACACCCGTTTTAGGTAGTGATAGTGAGGATGATGTGGCTACACTTGGCATGGATGGGCCACAGACATCAGTGGATGGTGTTAGTGGGGCTGGTGGTGGTAGTGGCACCGCCATGCGTGACTCGCTGTGCCACGCGGGAACCCACGCTGCTGACTCGTCAGTTCAAGGACAAAGCGGAGCGTCACCCACCAGCCCGCCACAACCACCCGTACAACCAGCCTATGATGTCCAGTATCCACCAGCAAACCGTATCTGGGATTGGCAGCAAAATCCCAATTTTGTTCCCAGCCCTCACCACTTTGACGACTCGCAAAGTGGAATTCTACCTACCTGTCCCCTTGGAACCACGGCCAATGAACTGGAATTCTTTGAATTATTCTTTGACCAGCCATTGATGGAAATTATTGTCAGGGAAAGTAATAAGTATTTTCAGTACACCATGGCAAATACGATCTTATCACCACAGTCAAGACTACACAGGTGGAAAGAGACGACTGTTGCAGAAATGTATTTGCTTTTTGCAACAATAATGCTTATGCCTCACGTCTATAAGCATAATATAAAAGCATACTGGTCCACAGATCGGCTAATTTGTACCCCATCCTTCAGTGAAATAATACCAGTGAACAGGTTTATCTTACTGTTACGTATGTTGCACTTCTCTGACAAAACCAGGCCTGACAGAAGTGACAGGTTATACAAGATTAGAAATGTTTTCATGTATCTCAAACAAAAGTTCAGGATATACTTTTATCCATTCAAGAATCTTGTAATTGACGAGTCTTTGATTTTGTTCAAAGGTAGACTGTCATTCAAGCAGTATATACCGAGCAAGAGGAACCGCTTTGGTATAAAATTGTTTGTACTCTGTGATTGTGACAGTGGCCTGGTGTTGGATATTGTTGTATACACAGGTAGTAAAACATTGAAAGATACCAAGATGTTATTGGGTATATCAGGTGACGTAGTGAGAAACATGATGGCACCTTATCTTGGTAAGGGCCATACATTATATACCGATAACTGGTACACAAGCCCATTACTCAGTGATTTCATGTGAGTGAACAAGACAGATGTGTGTGGCACAGTGCGTTCTAATCGTAAACATATGCCCAGGCTCAACGCAGGTGTTCGTGGTGATGACGTGCAGGTGTTTACTGCCAATGACATCATGGCATTACGGTGGCATGACAAACGAGATGTCACATTGTTGACAACCATTCACCGTAATGAAATGCAAGACAGTGGCAAAGTTGATCGAGTGACTAATGAACGTATTCGAAAACCAGTGACAGTGATTGATTATACACAAAACATGCGCTTGGTTGACAAGTGTGACACGCAGATTGGTTTTGTTGACTGTGTTCGTAAGAGTTACAAGTGGTACATGAAACTTTTCTTCCATCTCATGGACATTTCAATGCTGAATGCATATAATATGTACCAAATAAAGACTGGTAACAGACCACCGTATGGTGAATTTTGTTTGTCTGTTGTCAGACAACTCATAATGAAGTACCAGGTAACAACACCTGCAATACAACATGGTCCTCGAATTCATCACAATATACCCAAGCGTTTGAGAAGAGAAGGTGATCATTTCATAATACAGCTTCCTTCAACTCAAAAGAAATTTGCTCAGAAGAGATGCATTGTAAACCATACCCCCGGCCGGGATTGAACCCGCGGTCATAGAGTCTCAAAACTCCAGCCCGTCGCGCTAACCACTAGACCAGTGGTTTATGTGTGAGGAATGTAAGGTGCCTCTGTGTATGGTGCCTTGTTTCAAGGAGTTCCACAAGCTCCAGCAGTTCTAAAACCATGTCCAGTGATTGTAAATATGTAAATATATGATAGAACATTAGTATTATACAATATTTGTGCATGTTTATTGTAATAAACAACAGTGGTAAACAATAATATGATAATAACTTTAGTGCGGTTATTGTGTTCAATACAGTGAGTATATATATATCAATTATATACAGTATTGGTCTCTCAGGCCCCAAATGTTAGTAGGAATAGAAAAAAATTGGAAAAGAAAAGAAAAAACAACTAAAACAACAAAATAATATAATACGCGTATGTGGAATTCGTCGATGTTGCCGCCACCACATCATTTTCTACAAACTTCTTGGCACTGTATCTCGGTAAGTACTGATCAGATTCTAATTTTTTTTGTTTTATTACCTTCACAAAAATATGCTCTTTAATTCTGTAAAAAAAATAATTTTTTTTTTTTCAAAATTTCTTGGACACTGGTGTGTGACTTCAGATTTTGGCCTTGGACCCTGAAAGGGTTAAGACTTTCCTAAAATGGGCAATAACATTGTCATTGTACAGGTTGCCAACATGGCTTGCAGTAGCCGTGTCAGGGTGATTTTCATCCGTAAAGGTTTGCAGTTCAACCCACTTTGCACACATTTCCTTAATCTCTTTTTTAATTCCATACTAATTCTCGCCCTTTTTACCACAGTGCTTGTAACTTATTTTGCAGTTACAAGCACTAAAAACACTGGGATAATGTGAAGTGTACCGAATGTATGCGTAGATGCGACCACACTGGCTGGCTTGTGAACACTGGCACTGAGGCCACACGTGGGACGCGTCCCGGACGAATCACGTAAGGTGAGTTTTTTATCGTGAGGCGAGGCAAAATTTTTGCGTTCAAATGCTTCGTACGGCGGATTTAATGTAACACGATGCGTTCGTAAGGTGAGGGTCCACTGTATTCACTTTTAATTCGATTCCTTTACATACCCTCCCAAATTTGTCCATCAACCTTTGCAACTTCTCATCAGTATCTCCCAAAAGCACAGTGACATTGGCAAAAGGCTACCATAATAACTCCCACTTTGTATTAAATTCTATAACTTTTAATCCCACACCTCTCCTGCAAGGTAATCAGTCCATCAGTGATGGACTGATTACATCGTCTTCACATCTCTATTGCTTCTGCTCCTTTGTATGTATTCTACTGAAGAAGCCCTCTGCATGGGCAAAACATTTTGGAATAAAGATACCCAACTGTTGCATGTGTCTTGTTTATCAGTCTAGGCTAAGCATAACTGAAGCATCGACTATTTCACTAGTATGCATTCTCTTGTCGACCGAGCACAAGAAACTACCCATTTAACTATTACAACTATCCTGTGAAGTGCACAGAAGTCAGTAATTTGACTAATTTTACACAAAATTAAAAAAAAATTCAATTTAAAAAAGCCAAGTCCAAAAACACTGGAGACATTCCAGGCACTAAAACAACATGTCCTCTCTTCATTAATCACATTCTCAGGCTTCTCCTATATTACAATTTCCTTACATTTTGAATTCATCCCAAAATTCAAAGATTTATTCTAGGATAATATAACCGAGAATGATTGGTGTTTACAGCATCCCAGTAACTGAATTAGACCACCGAGTGTATGGGGGCCTTATCCATCCTCAAGAAAATTGACAAAAATCTAACATTTCTGCTACTGTGAGCTCAATTTCAAGCTACTTCTGGTCTAGAAACCATCTCTATTTCAGTAGTATATCTTCCATTCTATCTAATGTTGCCAATAAAAAAAAAAAACTCAAATTCACTAAACAAAACACAAAGTCAGAGTTGTGCATTTCCCATCAAGCACCATGTGAGGCTTTTTTTCTTTACTGGACACACTCGCCACACAAACCCAGTCTCATTTCTAGGCCAAAATTAACCACTCACAGCTTATCTGAGGGAGCCAAGCTCAAAACGTAGATAAGTGACCCTGGCATAAATGACATACCTACATGAGACAGTGAAAAGGTAAATGACCCAGTATCTGTACCAGCTGAAGAAGCCATGTGATATAACAAAATGATACTGAGCCTTTTGTCTTTGATAAACAGAGCTTTTCCATCATAAGCAATATTACAAAATATAGAAAACAAGAAAACTTACCCCCCTGAAGTTGTCTGTGTGGCTGGTGCTGACTCTGTAGTGGATGTTTCAGTAGGCTGGGAAGTGGTTGTGGTAGTGGTTGTAGTTGTGGTTGTAGTGGAAGTAGATGCTGCCCCAGATGATGCATCTGTGGTAGGCGTGCTTGTACCCTAAAGAAATATTTGCACTAGAACAACCAGGCAGTTGATGGCACAAGGCAACATGTAGCAATTCAAAGGCACTTTAAGCAGAAAAACTAACTTAATATTTCACTCACGGTGGGGAAGAATAACGGTTTTTCCCTGCATAAAGCATCTTTAAATTAGAGAAATACATTTTTTGCCCTAACTTCCTCAACTCCACCTAAGGAAAATCATTCATATTAATGTGTGCCATGCTTTGTAACAAGTGACTGGTTCCCAGCTTATTAGCCAAATAAATGTTTGAAAAAGGCATTTCCTATCAAACAACTGCTTCATGGACCAGTAAATATAAGACAATGTCTTTGTATTCATCTTATTAGATTAACTAAAACCCAAGGTGCACTCACATTTCATGAAAAGTGTAATCATTTAAAAACAAAAACTATACGATGGGCAATAGTGTAAAGGATTTGCAAAAGTGACATTTAAAAAGGAAACGTTTTGCCACAAATCTTCTTTGGTCTTCATTAGAACTAAAGAAGCAACACCTGGCAAAATGGTAGATAAGACACAGACTTTGGAACAGAACTTCTCCAGGCTGAGGGACTGACAACCTCAAATCTACGACTTCAAGGATGATGAACTGATTACATCGTCTTCACATCTCTACTGCTCCTGCCTACTTTCTGTACTCGACTGAAGAAGCCTCCTGTGTAGGCGAAACGTTTCGTAATAAAGTTGCCTAAATGTTGCCTATGTGTCTTATCTACCAACCTGTCGGTATTGTATACCATTTGATAATCACCTGGCAAAATGTTTCCTTATTAGATGTCTTAATCTGCAAGAGTGTCTGCTTCAATGTTTGCATTTACAAGAAATTAACTGGTGCCCAGATCACACACAAAACATATTTGACTTTTTTACACTTTCTTTAAGGAAGGTTCATCAATCTTTAAATCCTTCACATGTAATTCTCCACTGATGTTCTCTCTGCCAAACTAGGTAAAGAAAAAGTAAACTACACAGTATATCACATGAAACAAAAGGAAACAAAAGAGTACAGTGTTACTTATACATCACTATTACATTGTTGTACTTCATGCAAGTCCTTAACTCTTTCAGGGTCAGATCCCCGGATCTGAGAATTGCTCTCAGGATCGAAGAATTATATAAAAAAAAAAAATGAAATGACAGAATCTTTTTCCAAAGGTAATTAAACCAAAATTGGAATTGGATGGAAAACTTATGGAATTATGCTCCCGCAAAGTTAGTGGTCTCAGCGATATTTACGTATTGGTAATTTCGCCCACCGAGTCCTATTTTAGGCCAATTCCATTGTTCCAGTTAACCAAACGCATACGTATTTTGCAAGTATTCTTTCCATTCTATCAATTGAGTACAAAATAGAATACCCATTTACCTATTTCAATCACCCAATAAAGTGATCAGAATCAATAATTTGGCCAATTTCCAGAGTAGACAGTCATAGCACTAAAAAAAAAATTTCCTCTTTATTAGTTACAGCCCCAGGCCTCTCCTATATTATGCTTGCTTTCAATTCTGATTTTTTTTTTTATTAACACACTGGCCGATTCCCACCAAAACAAGGTGGCCCGAGAAAGAAAAACTTTCACCATCATTCACTCCATCACTGTCTTGCCAGAAGGGTGCTTTACACTACAGTTTTTAAACTGCAACATTAACACCCCTCCTTCAGAGTGCAGACACTTTACTTCCCATCTGCAGGACTCAAGTCTGGCCTGCTGGTTTCCCTGAATCCCTTCATAAATGTTTCTTTGCTCACACTCCAACAGCACGTCAAGTATTAAAAACCATTTGTCTCCATTCACTATCAAACACGCTCACGCATGCCTGCTGGAAGTCCAAGCCCCTCGCACACAAAACCTCCTTCACCCCCTCCCTCCAGCCTTTCCTAGGCCGACCCCTACCCCGCCTTCCTTCCACTACAGACTGATACACTCTTGAAGTCATTCTGTTTCGCTCCATTCTCTCTACATGTCCGAACCACCTCAACAACCCTTCCTCAGCCCTCTGGACAACAGTTTTGGTAATCCCGCACCTCCTCCTAACTTCCAAACTACGAATTCTCTGCATTATATTCACACCACACATTGCCCTCAGACATGACATCTCCACTGCCTCCAGCCTTCTCCTCACTGCAACATTCATCACCCATGCTTCACACCCATATAAGAGCATTGGTAAAACTATACTCTCATACATTCCCCTCTTTGCCTCCAAGGACAAAGTTCTTTGTCTCCACAGACTCCTAAGTGAACCGCTCACCCTTTTCCCCTCATCAATTCTATGATTCGCCTCATCTTTCATAGACCCATCCGCTGACACGTCCACTCCCAAATATCTGAATACATTCACCTCCTCCATACTCTCTCCCTCCAATCTGATATCCAATCTTTCATCACCTAATCTTTGTTATCCTCATAACCTTACTCTTTCCTGTATTCACTTTTAATTTTCTTCTTTTGCATACCCTACCAAATTCATCCACCAACCTCTGCAACTTCTCTTCAGAATCTCCCAAGAGCACAGTGTCATCAGCAAAGAGCAACTGTGACAACTCCCACTTTATGTGTGGTTCTTTATCTTTTAACTCCACGCCTCTTGCCAAGACCCTCGCATTTACTTCTCTTACAACCCCATCTATAAATATATTAAACAACCACGGTGACATCACACATCCTTGTCTAAGGCCTACTTTTACTGGGAAATAATCTCCCTCTTTTCTACATACTCTAACCTGAGCCTCACTATCCTCATAAAAACTCTTCAGTGCTTTTAGTAACCTACCTCCTATACCATACACCTGCAACATCTGCCACATTACCCCCTATCCACCCTGTCATACGCCTTTTCCAAATCCATAAATGCCACAAAAACCTTTTTAGCCTTATCTAAATACTGTTCACTTATATGTTTCACTGTAAACACCTGGTCCACACACCCCCTACCTTTCCTAAAGCCTCCTTGCTCATCTGCTATCCTATTCTCAGTCTTACTCTTAATTCTTTCAATAATAACTCTACTATACACTTTACCAGGTATACACAACAGACTTATCCCCCTATAATTTTTGCACTCTCTTTTGTCCCCTTTGCCTTTATACAAAGGAACTATGCATGCTCTCTGCCAATCCCTAGGTACCTTACCCTCTTCCATACATTTATTAAATAATTTATTCACATTTATTCACAAAAAAAAAAATTACAGTTATGCAGACAAACCATACCACGGGCGGGATTTGAACCCACCGTCAGATAGTCTCAAAACTCCAGACCGTCGCGTTAGCCACTGGACCAGCTAGCCACAATTGTAGCTAGCTGGTCCAGTGGCTAACGTGACGGTCTGGAGTTTTGAGACCCTCTGACCGCGGGTTCAAATCCCACCCGTGGTATGGTTTGTTTGCAATCATGTCATTACGATTTCGTGAGTCAGTTATGCAGACTATTGAATTATCGTAATAATTTTATAAATAATTTCAGCGCATTCCTAAACAAGTATTAGATCAACCAAATGGTCGAGTATTGGACAAGTGATAATTTTTATACTCTGGAATGTTGGCAGAAATTTAACATTTCTACTACTTTGAGCTCAATTTCAAGCTACTCTCAGTCCTGAAACCAATACAAATCATCTTTATTTCAGTAATATAGCATTTATTCTATGAAACAAGACCAAGAAACTAATTTTTATTTTTATTATCACACTGGCCGATTCCCACCAAGGCAGGGTGGCCCGAAAAAGAAAAACTTTCACCATCATTCACTCCATCACTGTCTTGCCAGAAGGGTGCTTTACACTACAGTTTTTAAACTACAACATTAACACCCCTCCTTCAGAGTGCAGGCACTGTACTTCCCATCTCCAGGACTCAAGTCCGGCCTGCCGGTTTCCCTGAACCCCTTCATAAATGTTACTTTGCTCACACTCCAACAGCACGTCAAGTATTAAAAACCATTTGTCTCCATTCACTCCTATCAAACACGCTCATGCATACCTGCTGGAAGTCCAAGCCCCTCGCACACAAAACCTCCTTTACCCCCTCTCTCCAACCTTTCCTAGGCCGACCCCTACCCCGCCTTCCTTCCACTACAGACTGATACACTCTTGAAGTCATTCTGTTTCGCTCCATTCTCTCTACATGTCCAAACCACCTCAACAACCCTTCCTCAGCCCTCTGGACAACAGTTTTGGTAATCCCGCACCTCCTCCTAACTTCCAAACTACGAATTCTCTGCATTATATTCACACCACACATTGCCCTCAGACATGACATCTCCACTGCCTCCAGCCTTCTCCTCGCTGCAACATTCATCACCCATGCTTCACACCCATATAAGAGCGTTGGTAAAACTATACTCTCATACATTCCCCTCTTTGCCTCCAAGGACAAAGTTCTTTGTCTCCACAGACTCCTAAGTGCACCACTCACTCTTTTTCCCTCATCAATTCTATGATTCACCTCATCTTTCATAGACCCATCCGCTGACACGTCCACTCCCAAATATCTGAATACATTCACCTCCTAATATAAGCATAAAAACCATGAAAAATACACTGCAAAAATCACTATTTTAAACCAAAAATACGGCTAGTTTTTCCCCATTATGCACTGTGTGAAGCAGGATTTTCTTATGGTACAGTAGACAGTCATTTAACACGGTAGTTACGTTCCTGAAAACTACATTTTTAGTTAAAATTGTGTTAGACAAACTGAAAAACTTGTGGGAAAAAATAGGGTTACGTTCCTTGGAGCCCCAAAAAAGCCAAACAACTTTTGTTTAGACCTCCAGATCTTACAAAAATAAAATATGTAATTGTAGTTCACTGTCTTGATGTATTATGTTGTTTTTACTGCTTAAGATTACAAAAACAACAGAAATAATAGTATTTCTTACTTTAAATTGTGGGTGCTGGTGTTTGTGGATGATTGTGGAGAGTGGAGAGTTATGCTGTGGCCCTACTGGGCTGAGGTGGATGGTAGAGGTTCTGGTACTGAAGTCGATGGTTGTACTGGAGTGTGCATAAATTCTGTAATGGATTTCTGTTCTATTTTACCCTGCAGTACATTATACAACTGATGGTAAGGCATCAGCTGCTCTAGACACTGCTTTTTTTTTTTTTTACACACAGGGTTTGACAAGGTTAAGGATCCCTAGCTTTATTGACAAGCTATTTACAGGTTAAGGATTCCTAACTTTATTGGCAAGCTAAGAGCTGTTACCTACATCAGCTCATTTGAAAGCATTTTTATTGTTATGAGACATACAAGTAGGGAACAGGATGAAGTTGGAGCCATCTGTGGGCCAGCATTTTCATTTGATCAACTGACTTTATCTCGTTGACATCATTATGCTGTACGAATGTGTTCCATACTCAAGTCATCCTGGGTATGTATGATCTCAGATGGAGTGATGTTCTGGAGAAGGGTACAGCCAGAGTGAAGTTGCTGCTTTCTGCCCGTCTTGTGGCATAAAAGCTTGTTTCACGCTGTCCTTGAAGTGGATCCAAGGCTCTGCTGAAATGACAGATCTATCCAGGATGGGTCCAGGCGAGAGATGAGACGTCTTGCTCTGTTCTCTACTCTGTCAAGCAGTCGCAGATGAGAGGGGGGCAGGCAAACCAAGAAAGTGGAGCATACTCAAGGTGTGAGCGTACTTGTGCCTCGTACAGGATCTTGCAACCCCTACTGTCAAGCAGATGCTTCAGGGTCTTCTTCAGTGAAAAAGTCTAAGTCAGTCAGTAAATCAGTCAAGTCAGGAAGTCAGTCAGTCAGTCAAGTCAATAAATCAGTCAATTCAATAAATCAGTCAAGTCAGTAATACAGTGAGTTAGTAATATAGTCAGTCAGCAAGTCAGTCAATTAGCCAAGTCAGTAAATCAGTAAGCCAGTTAGTAAATCAGTCAAGTCAGTAAATCAGTCAGATTTAGATTTTGCCACCGAAGTGGCTAGTTTATTGTGCACCCCATATCCATCCTGTGGACGGTAGCGCGAGAGCATGTGGTTACACATAAGGCCTAGGAACTAGGCCCCAAAGGGTTAACAGGAATACATATGGATTTATATCTACATATCTATAGTTCACTTATCTGTTACAAGCAAATTTAGGAAATTTGCTTAGTATATCTGGTATCTTATTTTCATTAATAAGATATCTTGACATGTCACATAGGTTATTATACTGTCTGTCTCTGTATTCCTCAATAAGTGGACAATTAAGCACATAGTGTTCAAGAGAGTGACCATATGCCTGATCACATAATTTACATTTAGTTTGATCATCATCTGTGTGTCTCCCAAACTGCCAGAAGTACTTGTAACCAAGCCTAAGTCTGGCCACTACAACACCAGTCAGTCTGTTCACATTGCAAGTTGCTCCATAAACATACTTATCTACGTTCATGTTATCATAGTGGGTTATAGATCTACTCAGGCTTCTAACTGCATTCCTATAACAATCATCTTCATTATTTACTTCTCTCCTAATATTATTCCTAATGCTAGACACAGTTATACCAAAGTTATATTCTACGTTCTCCTTCTGGATACTCTTCTTGGCTAACATATCAACTTTATCATGAAGGAGTAATCCAATGTGTGATGGGATCCATAGCAATTGTACATTAATTCCTTTGTCCCTAATTTTTGAGTATCTATACCTGGCTTCCCCAATGAGCATGTTGTTGGAGTCATTATATGAGCCATCATCACACAAACTCATATTTACCTCATTCTTTTTATGTGCACAAAGTGACACTTCATTACAGCCACTGGCTATCTCTTGTCTAATATCTCTATTTTCTTCATTAATTCTAAGACTTAAATGCTTAAACCTTTTCTTACCACTTTCAGAAACACTTGTATGCCTACTGGGTGCCATGACTGCTTGGCAGATTTAAGATATGGCAAGAAAAAGATATAAACTCCTAGCAGAGGATGGTATGTATCCCATGGGTGACGCACAAAATTTTTTCCTCTTCCACGAATTGTGTTGTTAATTTTACGAAGTATTATACAAAAATATGCCGCAATTCTTCAATCGTGCTATAATCAAAGTGTGTCAAACAAAACCGTGATAAACGATGGTCTACCGTACACATTTACCTCAGAAACCCATTCTCTCATATCCAAGCAAAAAATTTACCGCTCACAGCTCGTCTGAGTGAGATGAGCCCATCATGTAGTTCTACTGTACTGACCCAGTGTTCAAAGCAGCAGTACCACAGCACTGACCTCAAACTGGTTAATGATCTATGTATTTTTAAAGACATTATCCACTAAAAGATAATGACCCAAAGGAGGAAAACAAAATACTATCACTTATTTCCTACTTGTTTTCTAAAAGTTTCTTAATATGGAAAAACAGCCAGGAAATGAGAGACAGGTAATATGATTTCTACCTTTGGGGTGACCCTGTCTTGGTGAGAAATGGCCGGTGCTAAAAATATCCAGAAAAATGAGATGTCAGAAATGTTATGGGGTTATCTAAGTAAAGCTCCCAGCTAATCCAGAAACCACAAAACCACCATATACCCTTATAATTTTTTTAAATTTAAATTTGCCTCTTTAAAGATTTCCTTAACCTTGCTATTGAATTTTTTTAAAAAGAGAATGACCATAAAGATATTTAGGCATGGGGTATTCGAGTAAGCAAGTTTCAACTAAATGCCATAGCTTGTTTTCAATTTAGGGGTTGTTCACAATGACAAAAAAAATTAACATTCTAAAAATCCATTTTTTGTTTGAAAACAGTCGAAATAAGCAAATTAAAAGATTTGTACAAATCTGAAGGGCTGAAGGTATACATTTTTTAGAATGATATTCATCTGGAATGTGTTGAATGTGCGATTCCATTTGCAGTGTTCCCACCGGAAACTTTAACACTGTAATAATGTTGTTTATTTTCTCTTACCTCCATGGGGAAGTGGAACAGAATTCTTCCTCTGTAAGTCATGCGTGTTGTAGGAGGCAACTAAAATGCCGGGAGCAAGGGGCTAGTAACCTCTTCTCCTGTATATATTACTAAATGTAAAAGGAGAAACTTTGGTTTTTCCTTTTGGGCCACCCCGCCTCGGTGGGATACGGCCGGTGTGTTGAAAGAAAGATGTAAAGTAAAAGGACACAGGTGCAACTAATGTGACATTTTATTGTGGCAACGTTTCGCTCTCCAGGAGCAGCCTGACGAAGCTCCTGGAGAGCGAAAAGTTGCCACTATAAAATGTCACGTTAGTTGCACTTGTTTCCTTTTACCAAACTTTAACATTCAAGACACTTAAAGGAACTGCTAAAACATTTGCCAAAGAAGGATTATATAGCAGCTGTTGCCCACTGCACTGGAGGGATCTCAGCGGGGAGCAAAAAGTGAATAAGAAAAAAAAGGCAAACATGAATAGATAAAAAAAATAATAGGGGGAAATAGGCAAAGGAATGAAGAATTTGAAGTGTCATCTATTTTTGATGTACCTTTGATGAGTTTCAAGAATCTCTTTACTCTAAGAGCCTGGCCATGGGCCAGGCTCATCTGGTGCTTGGCTGGTTAACCAGGCTGTTGCTGCTGGAGACCCACTGCCCCACATATCCATCACAGCCTGGCTTATCTGGCACCTGGTGAAGATACTTGTCCAATCTCCTCTTGAAGGCTTCTATATTTGTACCGGCCATGTTTCTGATATCTTCTGGTAAGATGTTGAAAAGTCTGGGGCCATGACTGTTGACAGTGTTCCCTTACTGTGCCCACTGCACCCCTGCTCCTCACTGGGTTTATTTTGCATTTTTTCCCATATCTCTCACTCCAGTATGATGTTATGGCAGTTTGCAGATTTGGGACTAGGCCCTCCAGTACCTTCAAGGTGTATATTATCATGTATCTCTCCTCCACTGGCATTATTTCCCTTGTTTTTAAGGTTCTCAATACCTATCCTGTCATCCTCCCAAGTGTCATGATCCTTGTCTTATGTTCTTTGAAAGAGGTCAGCTGGCATAATTATTCCCAAATCTTTTATGTGTGCCTTTCGTTCTATTTGGTGATCCTCTTCAGTTTTGTATACAGTGATATCCACACACTTCTAGCAAGACAGCTGTTAACCCTTTAAGGGTCGGCAGGCCCTCTCCTAAACTCGTTCTCAGGGTCGAAAATTTTTCGGAAAAAATAATTATTTTTTCTTGTGAAATAATAGAGAATCTTTTCCCGATCAAAATGACACCAAAAGTAAGAAATCTGATGGAAAACTTACAGAATTATGCTCTCGCAAAGTTAGCGGTCTCAGCGATGTTTACACATCAGCGATTTTTGCCTACTTTGAGCCCTATTTTCGGGCAATTCCAATGTACCTGTCGACAAAAATCATAGCTATTTCGCTAGAGCTCCATTTTTTCTATCGAATGAGTACAAGAAACCACCCATTTACTGATTTCAACTATCCAATAAAGAGGTCAGAAAGTGGCAATTTTGCCAATTTCACACAAATTTCAAAAGATGCCAATTTCCAAATAGGGTCCAGAATAAATAAGAAAGACATTCCTGGCACTAAAATAACATTTCTTCTGTTCATTTGTCACATCCCCAGGCCTCTGTTACATTTTTTTTGCTTTCCACTTTGAATTTTTATTCTCACAAAAAATAGAAGATTTACTCTTATGCAGTCTAAAGCATTAGTGTAGAAACTGTGTAGAAATGGTATAAATAATATCAGCGCACTTGTGAAAGAATATCAGAGTCACCAGTTGATGTGTATTGGACGCATGGCATGATTTGTTTACTTTTGAACTTTGGCAAAAATTGAACATTTCTGCTACTTTGAGCTCAATTTCAAGGACCTTTTCTTTGTGAAACCAATCAAAATCATCTCAATTTCTGTAATATGTCTTCCATTCTATAAAATGAGACCAGGAAAACTAGAATACAACCATAAATAGCATATGAAAATACACTGCAAATTCGCTGTTCTAAACCAAAAATTCGATCAGATTTTTTTTCTAATTATGCACTATGTGCTGCAGGATTTTTTTTATACTGCACACACTAACCACATAGACCTATTCTTTCATATGTAGGCCTACCAGCTTTCTCTCACTAGATTTGAAGGCGCTAGAATTTATGGGTACTAGTACGGCACCAACCCTGGTGTGCAAGCCGTACTTGTACGGCACCAACCCTGAAAGGGTTAAGTAAGTAATTGTGAACCTTTCCTTCTTTAACTCACCCTACCTTAACAAAAAAACAGCTGTGATAAAAAACCAACCAGTACTCTGTAGAGCATAGCAGGTACTGCTCTACCCTCTCACCATTATCACTCTTCATCTGATTAATACACTTGACCCTAATCCTTATGTCAATACTGTATACAAGTATTATGCAAACCTAAATTCAATTAATATTTAATATATCTAGCCTGTCCTGTTCTTTTTTTTAATATAATGTATACTGCAATGTGCATAAAAAAAATACTAAAATATGCTTTTAGACAGGAGCAGTTCCAACACTAAAATAAATCAAAGCAAATAAGAAATAATGCAAAACAATAATACTCCAAGACATTATACAAGGCAGTTAATTTTTATTATAAATTAGTACAGTGTTGATTACAAACACCACAATCATTTGAATCGAGTAGAATTCACTACCAGTTAAAAATTATCCTATGAGAACTCAATCACCCTGCCTAGCCTTCATAATGCTCAAAATAAAAGTTTACCGGTGATGAAGTTTCTGTAGGCTCCTCTGCAGAAGCGGCCTCTGGTTCATCTATAATTGTAGGGTCAGCAGGACCTGGTGGTGGTAATGGCGCCTTGGGTTTTGTCACCATTATCACTAGAAATTTCTTATCATCAATGTTATATGAATCGAGTGTCGTATCATCTTGGAGGATTTTACCTACAAAGATACAAATTACTAAATTTAGTAATTACAGTAATGTGAACCCTGTACAAAATAACAAAATACTTAAGGCACAGATAAAATAAAGATTTCAACAGTTTTATAAGTAAATCCTTGACCTAACAGACCTTGATATAATATACTTTTAAAATTACAAACTCCATTAGGTAAACTATACTTTGGGTTCCTTTACTTTCAGTGCTTGTTGCAAGGTAACTGTAAACTGCATGCATAGTACTATATTAGGTAGAGTGCTTTAGTTTTTTTTTTTTTTTTTCCTATTTTTGGAACACTGTTCCAATCAATTTGAGGTTTACTGTAATAAGTTGTCTCAATGGAAATGTATTAAAAACAGTTTTCTAAACTCGTTAACAGAAGCATACCAGGTAAAGAAAAATTCTTGTGTGGGGCAAGATTTTGAGGGAAAAAAAATGATACAGGGTGTCAAAGTCTCCAAACACAGCTATTTTTTTTTTTCAGATACCCTTTAAGAATGCCTTTGTCAAAAAAAAGAATAAACAGAAATCATTCTCATGGCTGGATCAGGAAGCTGCTGCCAGGTTGCAATGAACTTTAACAGGGAACATGCCAAGCACATCACACACGACACTGTTGCCTAACTTATTAAAAGTGTTGCAGATCAAATGTGCTAACACAAGTTCACTGAGTGGGAGAGGTGCATCTGCATTTGTTCACAAAGAAAAGGAAATCATGTAGAAAATATTCTGTAAATAAAGTTACTTTTGCTAAAATTGATAAATTTCCTTATGTATGGCAATTTTTAGGACACCCTGTAGAAAGTGTATTTTAATGAACTGAATAAGGCTGAAATGAGTGGAATTTCATAAAAACTTATGATTTTATGATGTGCTGAAGTTAGCAAAAATATGATCACACATCGGCAGGTGGCATGAATGCAACGGTGATATTTACGTTTTACAATTTTTTGATGACAATTCACTGGCACTAGTTTCTTATAGTGTATTAGATGTGTTTCAAGATGTTTTAGTACTTCAAACATAGGGAAATGCTTATCCCAACATTGCTCCAAATAGAATATACAGTATAAATTGACTTAAGAAATCGTAATGACACGATTGCAAATAAACCATACCCCCGGCCGGGATTGAACCCGCGGTCATAGAGTCTCAAAACTCCAGCCCGTCGCGTTAGCCACTAGACCAGCTAGCCACAATAAGATTCATCCAACTAGGTATATTTCTACACCATAGGAAAGTTAGCACAGGCACCTCTGTGACCACAAATGCAAGTTTTTACAGACGAATCTCCAGCTAGCGTGGCCGTGACGAACTCTAGCTCAAGTCCCTTCACTGCCGTCAACATGACTTAAGAAATCGTGTCATTACGATTTCTTAAGTCATGTTGACGGCAGTGAAGGGACTTGAGCTAGAGTTCGTCACGGCCACGCTAGCTGGAGATTCGTCTGTAAAAACTTGCATTTGTGGTCACAGAGGTGCCTGTGCTAACTTTCCTATGGTGTAGAAATATACCTAGTTGGATGAATCTTATCGTGGCTAGCTGGTCTAGTGGCTAACGCGACGGGCTGGAGTTTTGAGACTCTATGACCGCGGGTTCAATCCCGGCCGGGGGTATGGTTCAGTATAAATTGGTTCAAATAACTGTTTTTATTCTATTTTTTACTTTGATCATCTAGCACTATGTAAAAGTAAAACCTGAATTATAATTGCTTTCGGGTGTAATATTCCTCAAAACATTGAAATGTCACGCTATCTGCCTATACAGTGGAACCTCTACTTACAAGTTTAATCCGTTCCACGACTTTGCTTGTATCTGGATTTGTGTTACGCGCCCCTACTTCACTCCATTATATATAAAAATAAAAGGCCTGGTTAAAATAAGTTCTGTAATAATATATCGCGAACCACTTTATTACCAGCTAGATAAAGCAGGTTCGACTATATATTATTATCGGGTACAGTATGAATCATCAAAAGTACTCTCACTGTATTATATTGTATTATATTATATTATTATTAAGTTATATATTACGAATGTGTAACCATTACTGTAGTGACCAATTGGTGGTTCTAGAATTGACGCCACGCGTCGCCTTCTGGCCGAGCTGAAGTCATACTATGGAGTAGTTGAGCGAGTCAGTCAGCTCCTAGCTCTGACTCGGTACGGGTCTTCAACCTAAAGCTCCTAGCTTAAACTAAAACTTTAAACCAAGTCTATTGTCTTGCCTTTGCCATTAGTTTCCTGAAGTCTGGTAATTCATGTCACTTATGAAAGATAACTATTTCGTTACCCCAGATCTTTCTAAAAGAGTTAAATGGTGAGAATAGTAGATTATTAATTGAAATTATTGTATCATACTCTGTTAATGAGAATTTGAACCTAAGATTGGGTTTCTTGCTGTATAGTATTTCATTTGTAATTGCTTGTGGTTATTTTAATTCACTAACCAAATACCAATGAAGCTAAAACATCGCTCATCAAAACTTGTGATGGCCTAAGTGAAAGTTCAACTACATGAACCCACGTAGACCACAAAATGACCCAAGAATACTAAGAATGTAACCCAAATCTTGACAAAAATAGAAGATCTAAGGAAGACAGCCCTGCTAACCCAAACACTGCCTCCGCTGCCAGACAACCACTTAACCCAAGCTCCGAGAAAACAAGCCTTCTCCATTGCTACACAGTATCTACTTCAGTGATACTATGAAAGGATATCGCAGAAGAAACAACATCAGTAATAAAAGAATAACAGCAAGGACCCTAGAACTCAACTTGTCTACCCAGCAGGACGCCGGTGTATCATCAACCCCCCTCACCGCCGCCACCCAGGGAACAACAACAACAACAAACATGGCTGACTCCCCCTCCAACTCCACTCCCTTCAAAGGATTCACCCATGATTACTCAGGTATGATTATTCCTGACAATATCAAGGACTACATCATTGCTCTAGAAAACGAAATCAAAGATATCAAAGCAACACTCGAGCGACGAGAATCCAAGATAACCAACCTCGAGAACAAGATCCAAAACCTTGAAGAGAAGATTACATCGGGAAGTGTTGACACAAAAAATACTCTGAAAGCAGCTATAGCCAGTCACACCGAACAAATAACTACAATAAATATGAAGGTTGAAGAAGCAATCAAGGACTGGAATCAGAACATAACCACTCGACTAAATGAATACCTTGATTTCCAAGACGACAAAACTGAACAAGATAAGTTGTCTGTGCAGTTATAATAAACAGTCCACACATTCCAAGTGACATAACACAAGCACAGTGCAAAGAAACTGCTGTCAGGATAATACAGGACCACGTACAAGTCATCATGCAAAACAATGAAATCAAAGAAACACGTTTGTTAGGAAAACCAGGAAGTAAACACAGTATAATGATCAGACTTCATTCATACGATAAAAGAAAGGACCTAATTAAATCAGCAATTACAATGAAAAATGGAGTGTACATAAATGAGTGTCTAACAAGAAAACGTCAAAACCTTCTGTTCAGGCTGAGAAAACTTAAACAGGAAAACAAAATACATCAGTGTTTCACGCGAGATGGGAAAATACTAGCAAGGAAAACATCAACAGGACAACAATATACGATCTCAAACGAACACGATTTCTCTACCTTCCTTAGAAAAGCTGTCATTTCTGTAACAGATTAGATAAGTGCCCTTAATACATATATACGTGTGGTGCATATAGTGTACCTTACTATTTATTATATTGTGCATTATTATTTTTATTATTTTTTTCATCACTAGCTAATGCTAACTACCTCCAATACTTTTTTACTTCTTTCTTACTGCTATTAATTGCTCATAATTTTATGTTACAAGTCAAATCTTACTCCAAATTAATATTATTCATTGTTCTTACCTGTCCATTTAATTTTGTTTACCACTACTTGTTTTTTTAGTCACTTTTTATTGTGTGTGCAATTAGTGTATATTCCAATTACTTTTTTGCAAGTACCAAAACTATCTTTTGCTAGCTAGTACCAACTACCTCATTTTTTTTTTTACTTTTTATTGTGCAATAAACTGCTCAACTTATTTAATATTACAAATCAGATCTTACTCCTAAACCAATATTATTTCATAGTGACTATCTGTCCATTTAACTTGTTTACCATTACTTAATTGTAGTCCCTTATATATTTTTTTTTCCTTTATTTTAGCTTTATATAACTACCTTAGCTCATATATTCACAATTGTTAAAATAATCAAGGTGCTATTCTCAGGTGCTAAAGTTAATAAGTTCACTATTTTGCCATTATACTCCAAAGCTCATTTATTCGATTACCACTTTATTGTTCACCACAACTTATATTAGTCCCTTTTATATTATAATTTTATATTATAATTCTAACTTTAAAGAATTACCTTTAAAGTACTACCTACTATCATATTCCCAAGCTCCATTATTTGATCATCACTTTATTTGTTCACCACAAATTATTTTAGTCCCTTTTATATTGTCTCCTTTATTTTAACTTTAAAAAACTACCTTAGTTCATTATTTTTACATTTGTTAAATAATTCAGGTGCTATTTTTTTTTTTAGCTTTAGAATATTTACTTTATTTTTTACTTAACCCTTTGACTGTTTTCGACGTATAAATACGTCTTACGAGCCAATGTTTCTGACGTATATATACTCAATAATTCTAGCGGCTTCAAATCAAGTGGGAGAAAGCTGGTAGGCCCACATGTGAGAGAATGGGTCTGTGTGGTCAGTGTGCACCACATAAAAAAAATCCTGCAGCACACATTGCGTAATGAGAAAAAAAAAAACTCTGATCGTTTTTTTGGAATAAAACGCCGACTTTGAGGTGTATTTTCGTATAGTATTTATCGTTGTATTCGCGTTTTCATGGTCTTAGGTGATAAAATGGAAAACATATTACAGAAATAGAGATGATTTTCATTACTTTTACGATGAAAACGACCTTGAAACTGAGCTCAAAGTAGCAGAAATGTTCGATTTTTACCAATGTTCAAGAGTACATAAATCACACCACACGTCCAATACACGTCAACTGGGGAGTCTAATATTCTTTCACTAGTGCACTGATATTATTTATACCATTTTTACAATAATGCAGTCGTCTGCATATGCCAATTTCTGACCACCATATTGGGTAGTCCAAATTAGTAAATGGGAGGTTTCTTGTACTCAGCTGATAGATAAAATGGAGTTCTAAAGAAATAGCTATGAGTTACAAGCATTGATCCTGATACCAACCTCTTATTTAATGACTTAAATGATTCAAACAGTTACTGTAATTACTACACAGCAGAACAATCAAAGGCACTTCTCAGAGCCAACAACAACATAACTATCTTTAACTACAATATCAGATCTTTAAGCAAGCATTATGATGACCTCCTAGCATTACTAAATTCCTTGCATGCCAATATGTCCATCATTACACTAACTGAAACCTGGCTAAAGCCTGATACTACAGATGTCTATGCCATTCCTGGTTACACAGCCATACACAACTGTAGGCCAGACCAACAAGGGGGTGGCACTGCTATATACTACTCAGACCAACTAGAATGTATCACTAATACTTGCACAAGGGATGAACATGGGGAATATATAATAGCTAAATTCAAATCCAAATACCTACAAAAACCTCTCACAGTGATAAACATCTACAGAGTTCCACAATCAAACATTAGCCAATTTAGTCAAAACCTAGGAAGTATGATAACTGATGCACGCATGAACAAAGATCACTTACTACTCTCAGGTGACTTCAATATAAATCTCCTGCAAGACCAGGACCCACACGTTACTGAATTCACAAACACAATGAGTAACTGCATGTTGCTACCAACAGTAACAAAACCTACAAGAGTTACAGAGACTAGTGTTTCCCTACTTGACCACATCTGGACCAACACCATATCCCCTTTAAAATCAGGCATAATTACAGATAATACCACAGACCACTACCCTACTTTCCTCATAACAACTCTTGGTAAAATACCCCAAGACACTACTAAAGTCACCTTCAGACTTCACAATGAGGCAGCCATTAATAACTTCACAACAGCAGTAACAAACATTGACTGGCACACTGAGCTAGAAATCTATACAGATATTGACGAATGTTTTAATAATTTTCTAAAAAAGACCCAATACCTTTATAACAAGCACTGCCCTAAAAAAACTAAACAGATGACAGCTAAGAGACTGAACAGTCCCTGGCTAACACCCAGCATTCTCAAATCCATAAATACAAAACACCGATATGAAAAACAGTACAGAATGGGTCACATAACCAGAGACCAAAAAAAAACGTTACTCGTCAATCCTAACCAGCCTTATAAGAAGGACAAAAAAATTGTATGATGAGAACAGATTATCCAACTTACGAGGTGATATAAAAAAGACCTGGAAGACCCTATCAGAAATTCTGGGAACAAAAAAGATATCACGACATAGCGAAATAAAATTAGCAAAATCAGATGAACCCCAACTCCCACCAACAGAAACAGCAAACAGACTCAATGATTTCTTCTCCACTATAGGTCAAAACCTTGCCAATAAAATCCCAAGCTCAGATACCCCACCAAATGACTACCTCACTGGCAACTACCCGAACACACTGTTCCTAGCTCCGACTAACCCATACGAAGTCTCCCTTATTATCAACGCACTGAAAAACAAGGCAGGAGATTTAAATACCTTACCACTCTTTATATACAAAAAAGCGTCACAAGTACTATCACCAATCATTGCAACACTCTTTAACAAATCCATTGAACCCTCCACCTTCCCTACAGTTCTCAAAATAGCAAGGGTCACCCCGATCCATAAAGGAGGAGACCAAACAGAGTTGAATAACTATAGGCCAATATCCAATTTACACCCTCTCTCAAAAATCTTCGAAAAATTAATTCATAAACGAATCTACTCCTACCTCATCTCCCAAAACATTCTCAACCCCTGCCAATTTGGATTCAGGCCTAATAAAAATACTAATGATGCTATTATACACATGCTAGAACATATATACACTGCAATAGAGAAAAAAGAAGTCCCACTGGGGATCTTCATTGACTTACATAAAGCTTTTGATACAGTTGACCATGACTTGCTCCACGTAAAATTGTCACACTATGGTATTAGAGGGCACTCCCTCAACTACCTTAAGTCTTACCTCAGCAACAGAAGCCAATATGTGTACGCAAATGGGGCAAGCTCTTCCGCACAACCAATTACAGTTGGTGTCCCACAGGGAAGTGTCCTTGGCCCTCTTCTCTTTCTCCTATACATAAATGACCTACCAAATGCTTCGCAATTACTCAAACCCACACTTTTTGCAGATGACACTACATACGTCTTCTCTCACCCGAGCCCAGTCACGCTAGCCAATACTGTAAACACCGAATTACAGAAAATATCTACCTGGATGAGGACTAACAAACTTACACTAAACATTGACAAAACCTACTTCATTCAGTTTGGTAACAGAGCTACAGATGTACCTCTTAACATAACGATAAACGGATCACCTATCACAAAGCTAACAGAGGGAAAATTCTTAGGAATCCACCTCGATAATAGACTCAAATTTCATACACATATACAACAAATTTCTAAGAAAATTTCCAAGACTGTAGGCATACTATCGAAGATACGGTACTATGTTCCACAGTCAGCCCTCCTGGCCCTTTATCACTCTCTTATTTACCCCTATCTCACCTATGGAATTTGTGCATGGGGCTCAACAACAATTAACCATCTCAGACCACTAATTACCCAACAAAAGGCTGCAGTTAGAATGATAACAAATTCTCACTACAGGCAACACACTCCACCAATATTCAAAACACTCAACCTACTCACCATACAAAACATCCATACTTATTATTGCACCTATTACATACATAGAACACTTAACTCTGATATTAACCCTCCCCTCAAACATCTCCTTGCCAACCTCAACAGAACACATGACCATAACACAAGGCACAGATCACTCTTTGATGTTCCTCGTGTCCATCTCACACTATGCAAAAACTCAATGCACATAAAAGGTCCTAAAATCTGGAATTCATTACCTGTAAATATAAAAGAAACACTACCTGTTTATAAATTCAAGTCTCTTCTCAAAGTTCACTTACTCACTCAAAACCAAATAAATACTGAATAACTGAACCTTATAAATTGTATATCCAAAATGTTACTCACAATTATATCACATAAATGTTAAACCTAGGACCCAATCTAACTTTGTTATTTTTTTAAATACACTACCTAACAGAATACTCCATTCTACTGAATGAACAGCAATGCATGCAACCATATGACCTGTCTTTGTAATACTCATTTGTGCTTTATAGTTATCTGTTTACAATAATGTCTTATCACTGATTTCATCATTGCTTAGTTAATCTTAAGTTAATTTTAAGCCAGCCCGTAATGCTATGCATATAAGTGGCTTTGGCATGCTGCTCTTACCTGTATTTTTTTGTACCTCTGTATGTAAGCTAAAATTTCTAAATAAATAAAAATAAAAAATAAAAAATAAACACTAACAAAAAAAAAAATGGAGTTATTTGTGCCCCTATTGTTACGGTGAAGATTAAGTCGTAACATATGGGTTGTCCGTCCGGGAGCTACTTACCCTGAAATACATATTTGTTTTGCAATAAAATTAAGCTCCCTTGCGAGAATTAAGAAAATGGATCCAGAAATTAAGTCATTATTAGATGAATTAACAGAGGCTACTCTTGACACTTTAAAATTACAGACGTGTTGGCAAATAGCTAGACAGTTAGATATACCTTATAATACAGTGGACCCCCGTATACCGTTGGCCTTACATAACGTTAAATCTGCATACCGCTACATTTTATCGCTAAGATTTTGCCTCGCATACCGCTAAAAAACCCGCTCAACGCTGTTCGTCCGAGACGTGTCTAATGTGCGCCCTTAGCCAGCCTCACATGTTCCGCCGGTGGCATTGTTTACCAGCCAGCCTCCGCGGTAACATCCAAGCATACAATCGGAACATTTCGTATTATTACAGTGTTTCTGGTGATTTTATCTGCAAAATAAGTGATCATGGGTCCCAAGAAAGCTTCTAGTGCCAACCCTACAGGAATAAGGGTGAGAATTACTATAGAGATGAAGAAAGAGATCATTGATAAGTATGAAAGTGGAGTGTGTGTCTCCGAGCTGGCCAGGTTGTATAGTAAACCCCAATCAACCATCGCTACTATTGTGGGCAACAAAAAGGCAATCAAGGAAGCTGTTCTTGCCAAAGGTTTAACTGTGTTTTTGAAACAGAGATCGCAAGTGATGGAAGATGTTGAAAGACTCTTATTGGTGTGGATAAATGAAAAACAGATAGCTGGAGATAGCATCTCTCAAGTGATCATAAGTGAAAAGGCTAGGAAGTTGCATGAGGATTTAATTAAAAAAATGCCTGCAACTAGTGATGATGTGAGTGAACTTAAGGCCAGCAAAGGTTGGTTTGAGAGATTTAAGAAGCGTAGTGGCATACATAGTGTGATAAGGCATGGTGAGGCTGCCAGTTCAGACCACAAAGCAGCTGAAAAATATGTGCAGGAATTCAAGGAGTACATAGAAACTAAAGGACTGAAACCTGAACAAGTGTTTAATTGTGATGAAACAGGCCTGTTTTGGAAGAAAATGCCAAGCAGGACCTACATTACTCAGGAGGAAAAGGCACTCCCAGGACATAAGCCTATGAAAGACAGGCTTACTCTGTTGAATTGTTCCAATGCTACTGGTGAATGCTAAGTGAAGCCTTTATTAGTGGATCACTCTGAAACTCCCAGACCGTTCAGGCAAAAGAATGTCCTCAAGGCTAATTTGTGTGTGCTGTGGAGGGCAAACAGTAAGGCATGGGTCACTAGGGACTTTTTCTATGACTGGTTACACCATGCATTTGCCCCAATGTGAAAGATTACCTAACTGAAAAGAAATTAGAACTTAAGTGCCTCCTGGTGTTAGACAATGCCCCTGGTCATCCTACAGACGTGGCAGAGCGACTTTATGGGGACATGAAATTCATTAAGGTGAAGTTTTTGCCTCCTAATACCACTCCTCTCCTGCAGCCCATGGACCAGCAGGTTATTGCAAACTTCAAAAAAACTGTACACAAAAGCTCTGTTTGAAAGGTGCTTTGTAGTGACCTCAGAAACTCAACTGACTCTAAGAGACTTTTGGAGAGATCACTTTAATATCCTCAATTGTGTAAACCTTATAGGTAAGGCTTGGGAGGGAGTGACTAAGAGGACCTTGAACTCTGCTTGGAAGAAACTGTGGCCAGAATGTGTAGACAAAAGGGATTTTGAAGGGTTTGAGGCTAACCCTGAGAATCCTATGCCAGTTGAGGAATCCATTATGGCATTGGGAAAGTCCTTGGGGTTGGAGGTTAGTGGGGATGATGTGGAAGAGTTGGTGGAGGAGGACAATGAAGAACTAACCAATGATGAGCTGATAGATCAACTTCAACAGCAAGAGGCCAGACCTGAGGAAACTGGTTCGAAGGAGGGGAGAGAGAAATTGAAGAAATTGCCTACTACAAAGATTAAGAAAATCTGTGCAATGTGGCTGAAAGTGCAAACCTTTATGGATGAAAATCACCCTCACACAGCTATTACAAGCCGTGCTGGTGACTATTACACTGACAATGTTGTGAAACACTTTAGGGAAGTCATAAAGGAACGAGAGGTACAGGCCACTATGGACAGATATGTTGTGCGACAGAACTCCAGTGACTCTGAAGCTGGTCCTAGTGGCATTAAAAGAAGAAGGGAAGTAACCCCAGAAAAGGACTTGACACCTCAAGTCTTAACGGAAGGGGATTCCCCTTCTAAACACTAACACTCTCTCCTCCTCCCATCCCATCAATCATCACCAGATCTTCAATAAAAGAAAGTGTCATGTAATTATGCATGCCTTTTTCAGTTTGTGTGTATTAAAATTAATATTTCATGTGGTAAAAATGTTTTTTTTTCATACTTTGGGGTGTCTTGCACGGATTAATTTGATTTCCATTATTTCTTATGGGGAAAATTCATTTGCATAACGATAATTTCGCATAACAATGAGCTCTCTTGCACGGATTAATATCGCTATGCGGGGGTCCACTGTAGATACCATAGCGCAGAGACTCTTAGGTCCCTAATTAAGGATAGATTATTTCCGAAATCCCAAGCAATGCCAGAATTAGATTCGGAAGATAGTTTTATTTCTCAGTTCGAGGAAGTAGAAATCCCACGGACGGGAACTGCCTTAAATAATGAAGTTGAACCAGGGTTTACAAGGCCTTACTACTCAGTCCAGTCACAAAGCTCTCCCCCGTTCATTTCCCCGGAGCATGTATCAGTGGTTGGAACGAACCCTCAGTCAAATGACGGGGATAATTTTAGGACTGGTGCTTGTCCCAAAATACTTCCGGAGAAGACGCCCGAATTCCCCTCGGTGTCATTACCTCTTGGGAATTTCACATCCGAACAACTAGAGAATAGAACGCATATTACTATTACAAAGCTCTCAAATCAAAGCTAGAAGACATCTAAACGAGGAAGAATTTAGGCGTGAAAGGTTTTGTTTTGAAACAAAGCAGAAGGGAGTTCCGGAAGAAAGAGACGTGAAGAGCACTGTAACCGGGTTTGACTTACATAAAGCAGCTCTGATGGTACCTAAGTTTAACGAAACAGACTTATATGAATTCTTTGAAATTTTTGAGAATCAGGCACGTTCAATGGGCTGGCTCAAAGACAAATGGGCCACATTGCTGCACACATCTCTATATGGAAATGGCGCAGTCTTGTGTCACCTCCTTACCATATGAGTTTTATGTCCAGTATGATGTAGTAAAGAGAGCTATTTTAGAAGCATATGACATGCTCCCTATTAG
The DNA here is from genome assembly GCF_038502225.1 of Cherax quadricarinatus. NCBI lineage: Eukaryota > Metazoa > Arthropoda > Malacostraca > Decapoda > Parastacidae > Cherax > Cherax quadricarinatus. Next base: position 43,283 of record NW_027196063.1, on the reverse strand, counting down.
TTACCAAATAGCTTTTTGTTCCATGAAACGGCAAACAGGACAAACTTATTTAGATTTTGCCCGAGGGAAAGCAGTGGCGTTTGAACGTTGGTGTCGAGCTTCTCGGGTCACGACTTTAAAAGATCTATCACAATTAATGTTACTAGAAGATTTGTATGCAAATTTTCCAGAGGGAGTTCGCCAGTATGTATCTTGTTGGCCATCCGCAAACGACGACGTTAGAGACTGCCGCGCTGGCAGACAACTTTGAAATTTCCCAGAGGTTGGTACAATCTGAAAGCAGCCAGGTTATCAAACCAGCAACGAGACCTGAACCTGCGAAGCCTTTCGGTAAGCGACCTATCCAACCCGTTTACTCCCGTGTAACAAGTAAACCCAAAGTAAAACACCAAATTCAATCGAGCCCATCCTATTGACCAGATAGGTCATGGGAAAAAATTAAATGTTTGTACTGTTCGAAGCTGGGACATTTCAAATCACAATGCTTTAAGCGTGATAGGGACCAGGGAAGGAGTCCATCCTATAGATTGCCAACACAAATCATATCCTCTATGACTCATCCAAGGAAGTCCGAGCCAAGAGTAGACGCTCTGTCCCAAGGAAAAGGAACAGATCCTCCTAGTTGACTAAGCAGAATATGGGTATCATCGTCAAACTTGTCAAGGGCTATGAGTCCTTACTTTTCCCAAAGCAAAGTAGGAATTACCGATAGCCAGTTGTTGCAAGTAAATTCCTTTAGGGATAAGGGGTCCTACTTAACATTGTTAAGAGAAGGACTGTTATCATTCCCCGCCAGATCATATACGGGTTTCAACGCCCTGTTGGAAGCTTATGGTGGCTCCACTACGCGAGTACCCCTGTACAAGTTATATGTCGAAACTCCTATTTTTACAGGCTGGACGTCAATCGGAGTGACTCCAACTAACTTCCCCATAAAAGACGTAGACCTATTGATTGGGAACGACTTAGCGGAAGAAGGAATATGGAAAGAGCCCATAGTTATGGAAACTCCAACCGAGGAAAATTACATCATTGAAGCCCAACGAACGGAACCTACCCTCTTTCCTCTGAGCGTAGTAACCCGGGCAATGACCAAACAGTCGCATTCTCCATTGGTATCGGAGAAAGTCATGGACGACGTCGACGTAGGAGTAGGAGACATATTCAACGAAAGCTCGAGTTTCGTGCCAACAGTGCACCCGGAACCGATACCAGTTCCTAAGTCGGTGGTTTCCGAAATAGATTTATTCTCGGAGGAGGATCTAGTAAGAGAACTCCAAAAAGACCCCTCCTTAAGTGACATCAGGAAGCTTGCTGTGTCGGGAGAAGAAGCCCTTAAAAGTGACAGCTCTTACTATTGGGAGAAAGGCTTACTGAAAAAGAAACTAGGATCTCTTAAAAGTGATCATCTAGTTGTCTTGCCTACCCCGTTTAGAAATTTACCATGTAAGTTTGCTCATGACAGTCCTCAAGGTGGACATCTGGGACAAAAGAAGATTTTTAGAAAAATTGCTAAGCACTTCACATGGCCAAAAATGAAGGAAGAAGTGGAACAGTATGTAAGCTGTTCCATGTGTCAACTAGTAGGCAAACCTGCACATAATCCACCACCTGCGCCGATGAACCCTATACAAGTAAGAGGCGAACCCTTTTCACGTCTGGTGGTTGACTGTGTCGGCCCGCTACCCAAGACTTGGCAGGGCAACCAGTTCCTGTTCACTATCATGGACACCGTCACCAGGTACCCGGAAGCAGTTCCTCTCAGGAGGATTAATGCTCGCCTAATAGTGAGAGCACTGATTAAGTTCTTCTCTCACTTCGGATTTCCAAGAGAAGTTCAATCGGATCAAGGGTCAAATTTTACTTCAAAATTTTTCCGTGAAGCCTTGGCTCGGTTAGGGGTCAAGACGGTTTACACAACGGCCTATCAACCCCAATCACAAGGCGTGGTGGAAAGGTTCCATCAAACTTTGAAGATTATGACGAGGTCCTATTGTTTGCAGTATTCCAAAGATTGGGATGAAGGTATTCCACTAGTCTTGTTTGCCCTAAGAGAAAGCGAACAAGACAACTTGAAGTTTTCGCCATTTGAGTTAATATACGTATGGGCATCAAATTAGAGGACCAGTACAGGTTGTCGAAGAAGCTTGGACCAGGGAAGAAACGCCGACTTTTAGGAGCTCTCCTACCTTAATGAAAGAACGCCTGAGCCTAGCTAGAGAATTGGCCGCCGAAAACTTACGACAAGCACAGAGTAAGATGAAGGAGGAATACGATCGTCGAACTAAACTTCGTTCATTTGAACCAAAAGATCAAGTTCTAGTTCAACGATTTCATCAGGGACATGCTCTACAGCCCAAATTTGAAAGTCCTTTAGAAATCGTGAAGCGCCTAAGTGACGTGAACTACTTGCTAAGGACGCCAAAGAAGAGGAACTCACAACGGACGTATCACGTTAACCAACTTAAACCCTATTCAGGAATCGTTTCTCCAATTTCTACTATAACGCCTCTGAACCAAGAACGGGTTCCAGCGAGTTCGGATGAAATGATAGGAGTACTGGTTCTTCTGAACAATTCAACAGCCTTAAAGAATTTAAATTCTCTACTGATAAATCTGGAAGTGGACAAAGGACACGAAATAAAATCCCTGATTAAGGCAAATCTCCACCTATTCAACGACGTCCCAAAACCGTGTACATTGGGTGTGCACGATGTTACTCTCAGAGAACCTACTCCAATCAAGCAATCTCCCTACAGAGTGAGTCCCAAGAAACAAGGTGAGCTAGAGGCAGAGGTGAACTTCTTACTCTCACACGGGTTGATAAAACCAAGTAACAGTCCTTGGGCATCCCCGTGCATTCTAGTCCCCAAACCAGACGGGACCTCCCGTATGTGCACGGATTTTAGAAAAGTCAATGCTGTAACAGTACCTGATGGGTTTCCAATACCCAGAATTGACGACTTAATAGACAAGGTCTCCAGAGCTAAGTATATCAGTAAATTGGACTTGTTAAGAGGGTATTACCAAGTCCCGTTGTCACGAAGAGCTCAAGAGATATCGGCTTTTACGATACCTGGTGGCCTATACAAGTACTGAGTTATGCCCTTCGGCTTCTGTAACGCGGCCTCTATGTTCCAGCGTATTATGAACATACTTACGGGCAGATTGGATGGAGTAGAAGCTTACTTAGACGACTTAGTCGTATACAGCAACAGTTGGCCCCAACACCTTAGACAGCTTAAAGCCTTGTTTGACGCCTTAAGTAAACATAATTTTACAGTGAATTTGTCCAAGTGTGAGTTTGGCCAGACGAAAATTAAATACTTAGGATTTCGGATTGGACAAGGTGAAGTCGCTCCTTTGAACGCCAAAGTAAAGGCCCTCTTAGAATTTCCTACCTCTAAGGATAGGAAAAGTGTATCAAGATTTTTAGGAGTTGCCGGCTACTACCGTTGGTTCTGTCCGAATTTTGCACAGGTAGTTTTCCCCCTAACTGAATTAACAAGTCCAAAAACAAAGTTTTCATGGACCCAGGACTGTGAAATTGCTTTTAATCATTTAAAAAGATTACTATCCTCTTCCCCAGTATTGCTAAGTCCTGATTTTAATAAATCATTCCACTTACAAATAGACGCCAGTGCGTATGCTTTGGGAGCCGCAGTGTTACAGAAGGCTCCAACTTCTGACCTATTACAACCTGTTTCTTATTTTTCTTCTAAGTTAAAGAAACACCAAATTCATTATTCAACTATAGAAAAAGAAGCCTTAGCTCTCGTTGTATGCCTAGAAAATTTTGATGTATATTTAGGATCTTCTCCCCATCAGATATCAGTGTACTCCGATCACAATCCTTTGACCTTCATAAATACAGTGGACCCCCGCTTAACGATCACCTCCCAATGCGACCAATTATGTAAGTGTATTTATGTAAGTGTGTTTGTACGTGTATGTTTGGGGGTCTGAAATGGACTAATCTACTTCACAATATTCCTTATGGGAACAAATTCAGTCAGTACTGGCACCTGAACATACTTCTGGAATGAAAAAATATCGTTAACCGGGGGTCCACTGTACTATGAAATCAAAGAATGCCAGAATACTTCGTTGGGCTTTGAGAATTCAACCCTTCTCTATTACTATTTCCCATATAAAAGGAAAACAATCTCATTGCTGATGCCCTCTCTAGGCCTTGAATCTTTATTAATATACCTTTATTTTAACAGTATGAGTCGGTACTTTTATGACCATCTATGTTGTGGAGAAAGCTGGTGTAGAACTGCTGTCTATGTTACAACCTCTGCTACTACGACAGATGCTACCCACCACCGAGAGTACAAGTCAATGGCGACCATCAGTCGCGGGGGGGGGGAGGTGTTACGCGCCCCTACTTCACTCCATTATATACAAAAATAAAAGGCCTGGTTAAAATAAGTTCTGTAATAATATATCGCAAACCACTTTATTACTAGCTAGATAAAGAAGGTTTGACTATATATTATTATCGGGTACAGTATGAATCATCAAAAGTACTCTCACTGTATTATATTGTATTATATTATATTATATTATTATTATTAGGTTAGGTATTACGAATGTGTAACCACTACTGTAGTGACCAATTGTGGTTCTAGAATTGACGCCACGCGTCGCCTTCTGGCCGAGCTGAAGTCATACTATGGAGTAGTTGAGTGAGTCAGTCAGCTCCTAGCTCTGACTCGGTACGGGTCTTCAACCCAAAGCTCCTAGCTTAACCCTTTCAGGGTCCAAGGCCCAAATCTGGAGTCACGCACCAGTGTCCAAGAATTTTCAAAAAAAAAAAATTGTTATTTTTTCTTATGAAATCTTAGAGAAACTTTTTGTGAAGGTAATAAAACAAAAAGTATGAAATTTGGTGGAAAATTGACGAAATTATGCTCTCGCGAATTTTGATGTGTCAGCGATATTTACGAATCGGCGATTTTGCCGACTTTGACTCCCATTTTAGGCCAATTACATTATTCCAATCAACCAAATTCTTAGCTATTTCACTAGTATTACTTCTATTCTATCGATTGAGCACAAGAAATCGCCAAGTCAACTGTTTCAACTACAAAATAAAGTGATCGGAAATTGTTAATTTTCTCAGTAGTAGTAACCAGTTACCAGTAACCGTCCGTTGACTCAACGACCAACCGTCTCTGCCTGAGTCACTATCTGAATTCATATTGTGCTGACCTCAGCAGTTCAAAGGCCCCCTCACATAGGGTACTGCAGCCGGCTAGTCAGTATTACGAGTGTAACCAAGGAGATATGTAACGGCTGCGGGCTCTCTCCACATAACAGCAATTATACATAATAACAGCCTACGTGAGTATTTCTTACCTAATCCACGTATCGAACTCCCACATGATAAATGGTGTACAGCGGTGTGGAGCGTGGATTTACGTTTTTAAGGGTAATTCAAGGCGTTAGAAGGTTGGTTGTGAGTAGCGGCAGGGTCAAAGGTGAATCTCCAGCCAGTCGCCTACTCCCCTCACACCCTCCAGCCAGCCGTTTATACCTTCACTCACAACCTTCTGCCTGCAAGCCTGTTGCAGCCGTTTCAAGCTTCCTGGCTTAGTTCGTGTGCTAATTGCTTCAATCTCCGAGGGGTTGACCCGGATTTTGCAATTAAGCCAGTCAGTAAGCCAGATTGTGGAAGTGAACGCCAGCCAGCCTATCATCCAGCCTGTCTCCTGTCATCCAACTGCTCCTCCGTGCTTTGTGCATCGTTACACGTCTTCCAGTCAGCCATTCTCGTGGGGTAAGCCAGTCAGCCAACCCAGCTTCTAACCCAGCTGAGAGAGAGAAGTAAGCCACGCAGTAAGAAGTAAGCCAAGTTCCTCTGAGGTCTTGTCTATATCGCTTTGTGCTCCCTGTTGGATGCTAAGAGTGGTTTTCACCATTCCTGTGGCATAGAGTGGGTTAAGCCACCTTCGTGGGTGAGTGGGGTGCGCGGCAGCCTCACCGTCCCCCCACCACTCTCTCCCACCACCCGGGGTGCGCGGCAGTACCCCAGCGAGAGTCACACCCACCACTCTCTCCCACCACCACTCTCTCCCACCACCACCAGCCATCCACCCATCTACCTGTGGTTGTTTGCACCCTTGTACCGGGTCCTAGTACTGTTTTGGCTCACATAATTGGTCAAGAGATTGTAGCTGGCGCCAACGACAACCCAATTATGTGAGTTCTACGAGAACGCGCATTCTTCCGACAACAGTGAGTGTAGGTGACGTCAGCCCTCACCGCCCGTCTACTACTCCAGACTTCAGTGATAATTTTCTTGAGACCTTTTTCTTGCATTTAAAGACATTTGCGTGTGTGAGACATTTATAGTAAATTTGCTTGTGTACTCTAAACCTTGTGTTTTTCAGTGTAACGCAGTATTTCTTTGACTCAGTATTTTTACAATATTTTTCAGTGTTTTCACTCATCTTATATTATTTTATTCTGTGTTTTTCTTTATGCTACTCGTCTGTAGTAAGTATTATTGTGTAGTGTACCAGTCAGTCACCCTGTGTGAAGTGATTCATTTTTTTTTATTGTATTCTTTCAGCGTTGTATTCCCCAGTAATTATCACTATTTCATGCAGTGATATTCACCCCAGTATACCAAATTATCCATTTATTTCTATGTGTGTATTTTTTCGTATGCCAGCAGTGTCTCATTCCTCTAATTTTTTTCGCAGACTGTGTACCATTATTTTTGCCAGCAAATTTTTGTCGTATCAGTCACAGCAAGATTTTGTTGTATCCACAGCAGGATTTTGTTGTAAGAATATATTTTAATGAAGTGTGCTCTGTCACTGTAAGTGTTATATTCCCTGTTTTGTTCCTGTGTTTTATTTTTTTCATATTTTTATATTCTTGAACAAATTCACTCTTGATGTAATTTCAATTACTTTTAACGTAAAGTGTTTTCTTACTCTGTTTGAGTAAATTGTTTTGTCTAATTTACAATTAAGAGTTAAAGTGTTCAATCAGTTTATTTTTTTTTTGGTCTTCATATTTTAATTCATTATTTTACCTGAGTTTTCCCAGTGACACTTTATTACTGCAGTGATTGTTTCTACACTTTATTTTGTTGCACTTGTTCTGAAGTGAATTATATTTTAATTTTGTCTATGCATTCTTAGAAAATACTTAAATTTCCCAGTTAACAATTTAATAATTTTATTTTACACTTTCACATTGATTTAAAAATTTAATTAATTAATTTTTTTATTAGCAAGAGTAAAGACAGCTCATTTTGCATTTAATTCAGTCTCCAGTAATATTTTTACTTGTATATTTCAATGTAATTTTTTTTCTTGGTCAATAGTCCTTTAAATTGAGTTTTCCTTCCTCTTGCAGTGTATCTTAGACATTAATTTTTTATTATTTTTGCAAAATTAGTTGTATATCTTTTCATTTCAATTCTAGAATTTTATATCATTTTATTGTTCATTATTTTTGCCTTATTTGTTCTCGTGCTACTTTGCCATTATGTCTCACATACCGTCAAGTGGTACTTTAGTGAATGTCGACACTCAGACCTCTCAGGCTACTGCTGGTCCTGTCATCAGTCCTCACAGTTTCTTACCGACTGACAGACCGACCCAGACACCGAGATATTATAGTTATACTCGTGATTCCCTTGATGCGTTACCTTTATTCAATGGCCATGTACATAGTCTTGAAGCATGGTTTGCAGCCATTCGTTCTCGTGCTAATGCTCTAGTTGAAGGTCCTCCTTCAGAGGAAAGCCTTATCAGACTTGCTAAAGAAGCTCTTTATCGATCTCCTGCTGCTGTTCACGTTGTTGATCTCCTTGATATGCGAGACTTCAGGAATCTTACTAAGTGGTCACAATATGAGGAACTGATTCGTTCTTTCCTTGTCCCAGTAAAAACAGCTGATCCATATGTCGTTCTTAGGGAACTAGTGAATGCTACACCCATGAGTACTGAATCGTTGAGTGCATTTGCTGTTAGATTAGACAAACTTTTATCATCATTTATCAATGCTGTCCAATCATCATCTTTTCTCCCTGACGAGGCTAAACCATTTACAGAATCAATTGCTAAAATAGCAGCTTTTGGAGCAATTAAAGAACTAATGCCGCCTGCTTCTGTGTGTGCTTATGAGGCTGATCCTCCAACTGTAACGATGGAACCACTTACAGCCTTAAATCATGTACGTTCCTTGTGCCCCCAGGGTACTTTCCCTTGTATTAAAAGTAATGTCACACATATGCCTCAGTCTGCACCACCTCTTGTTTGCGCCACAGAGACAAATCGTAGTCGTCAACCATCTCAGAGATCACCAAGAACCAGTGTACAGAGTCGTTATACACCTCGTAGTATTCATAGTACATTCAGTAACCATAGTCGGCGGAATTGTTACAACTGTGGTTTCCGTGGCCATATTGCAATTAATTGTCCTGATAGTTACCCTAAGAGACGTCGTACTGATGATGAGTACTCAGATCTTCCCTACTGTACTTATCATAGAATACATGGACATGACACATCTGAGTGTAATGCTCTCTATAACCTTCAGTACTCTAGATCTTTCCGTGGTCGTTCCAACCGCAGAACCCGTAGAGGAAACAGATCTCGTGGTTTTCAAAATAACCAGAACCAGGCTCATTCATTCAATTCTCAAACTCGCCAGAACCAGGCTCGTTCTTCCAATTCGGGGGAATTCGAGCGCCCCAGTCAAACCGCCCCATGGTGACAGTAGGTGATGAGTACACCATCCCCGTTCACAATTCCTTTGAAGCCTTAAGCAGTCTCGAGAATGACAACCCTGCTGATGATGTTGCTTCACATGTCTCTGACATAGATGATTTTGGGGATGGAGTAGAACAAGTCTTTTCTGATGATAATCCACCTTTTTGTTTGCACATAACTTCCAATGCAACAATAGGCCCTATAGTGCAAGCATCTGTTTATAATGCGCCCGTTCAATTGTTCATGGACTCTGGTGCGCAAATCAATATTATTAGGTCTAGTTTGTTTAAGGATAAGAAGTTACGACATGTCCTTCTCGTAGAACCGACTCCTGTGTCCTCCCTTAGTGGAGTATCTGGTTCTCACCTGCGTGTCCGAGGTCGGACTTCCCTAACCTTTTCTATCCAAGGTAGAGACTTCACTGTTTCCTTCTTTGTTGTCGACCAGATTACTTTCCCTGGTGACCTTCTACTGGGATTTGCTTCCATGCGAGACTTACGCATTGTGCTCGACCCTTATCGATGGTATGCACAAATTGACGACTTGATCGTTCCATTCTGGGGTTACCAGCTTGGATCAGAAATCTGTTATACTGCTGCAGAGTATGATGTACGGATTAAGTCCTTACAAGCTAATGCATTCTCCAGTAGCGTACCCAAGCGGTCAGGCACTGGTAATTCTGTCACACCCATCAGTGTTCCACCTATACCTTCAGATTTGCAGGATAGTCCGATGCCTCAAGTGTCCGAGGACGCTCAGATTGCCTTGAGTGCACAACCTATCCCTGCAATGCCTGCTAGTTCGAGTAGTAGTTTCTCCACAGGGGACGCCTTGTCGGAAAACAATTACTTGCAACTAGTAATGCCATCTCTTGTTGATGTCACATGCCGTCTGCAGAAAGACATTTCTGTTGCGGCTAGTGCTCTCACTAGAGTGTCTGTAGTTGTTCCTAGTGTTCCAGATGGTGATAACGTCCTAGTTGACAGTGATTCCTGCAAAGTAAAAGGTCTATTTGTTGAACCATCCTTACATGTTGTAAGAGATAGTAAGATCCATTTCTACCTGGCCAACACTTCTGGTCACAGTGTTCGCCTCAGGGCAAATACCAATCTTGTTGACCTTGTTCACTATCCTTACCCTGTTCAGGTAGAGGATGAGTTGTCACCTGACCAGTGGGTCGGTGCTATTTCTGCCGGGGAGACCTCATCCACTGCACTGGATCAATCTGTTCCACCAGTTGAGGAGAAAGACTTAGCTCCCACTGACTTCCCAGATGAAGTCAAGCGTTTGTTGACTCTGTTGAACAAACGTCGTAAAGCCATTGCTTTACCAGGTGAGAAGATGGGTATAACGAACTTATTGTCCCATCGTATTCCACTTGAACCTGGTACTAGACCTATCTACATACCTGCGTACAGAATGCCTCATTCACAAGTTGCTGTCGCAGAAGAATTGATCAATCAAATGCTTGATGATGGAGTTATTGCACCTAGCAATTCACCTTGGAATGCACCCTTGATACTAGTACCTAAGAAGGATGGTACTTGGCGTCCAGTAATTGACTTTAGGAAGTTAAACGCAAAAACCATTCCAGATCGCTTTCCACTCCCTGTACTGGGTGATCTTTTACGTAATATCGGAGATAACAAAGTCTTTTCAACCCTAGATTTGTTACAAGGGTTTTGGCAAGTCCCTCTTCACGAGGACAGCCAAGAGCTAACTGCATTCTCCACTCCTACAGGTCATTATCACTTCCTCCGTATGGCATTTGGATTACGATCTTCCCCTATCACGTTCTCAAGGCTCATGACTAATATCTTTAGAGGTCTCATAGGTAATGCACTTATGGTGTACTTAGATGACGTAATCGTCATGTCTAAAGACGTGGATACACACTTGAAAAGACTTGATGTAGTACTTGGTAAGCTTGAAGCCAATTTAAAGATCAAACTGTCAAAATGTCAATTTTTCAGATCAGAAATTAAGTTTCTTGGTCACGTAGTCACTCCTAGAGGGGTTACGACTGACCAAAGTAAAGTAACTGCAGTACTAAATTTTCCAACTCCCAAAACTGCTGATGCCGTAAGATCCTTTGTGGGCTTAGCAGGTTTTTATAGATCTTTCATTGCCAATTTTTCTTCCATAGCTGCTCCTCTAACTGAGTTGCTTAAGAAAGATGCTCCTTTTGTTTGGACCTTCCGTCAAGAAAGAGCATTCCAAACTCTAAAAGAAAAGCTAACATCTGCTCCAATTTTGAAATTTCCAGATTTTTCTAAGCCTTTCTATCTGACAACTGATGCTAGTTCAATTGGCATAGGTGCCGTACTAGCTCAGAAGACCGATGGCAAGTACAACGCAGTTGCATTTGCTAGCCGAGTCCTTACAAAGGCTGAACGTAATTATACAGTAACTGAGCAAGAAGCTTTAGCAATAGTATGGTCTTTAAAGCACTTCCGAGACATTATTTATCAGTACTCTGTTCATGTCTTGACAGATCATGCTCCACTGATACCCTTATTCCAGAACAAACAACCTACTGGAAGGTTAGCTAGATGGACCTTGACTATCCAAGAGTTCAATCCCACCTTTGAGCATTTACCTGGCAAGTCAAATGTAGTCGCAGATGCCTTATCGCGACATGTTAGTATAGTAACTGCAGACCCTCCATTTAGTGCTGAAGATGTAAAGAATGCTCAACGAACAGATCCCATGTGGTCTGGTGTGATTCGATTCCTGCTCCAGGAAGATCTTATTCTGACTGTGAAGCCACCAGCACCCATTAGTGACTTTCTCATGAACCAAGAATTACTGTATCGAACAGCAGAGTTGGGTACTCCTAGCAGAAGAGTAAACCAGTTAGTAATTCCACAGTCACTAGTGAATGTAGCCTTACAGCTAGTTCACGATGTACCAGGTGTTGCACACCCTGGTATGGATCGTTCAGTAAAACAAGCCAGATTGAAATACTTTTGGCCTCGTATGGCAACTGATATTTCTGAGTATGTTAGGAAATGTAGTGTCTGCATGCAACATAAAGGCAATGCTAATGGTCCTAACCCAATCCAAGTGTATCCAACTACTAGCGAACCTTGGGAAAGAGTTGCGCTAGATTTGTTAACTAATTTCCAATGTTCCCTCCAAGGTAACAAACATCTGTGTGTTATGGTAGACCATTTCACCAGATATTGTGAGTTAGTTCCTATTGCAGATAAGACTGCCGAGACAGTAGCTAAAGCGTTTAAAGAACGCATTATCTGCAGGCATACCACCCCTAAGTCCCTAGTAACAGATAATGGAGGTGAATTCTGTAATGAAATTCTTGAAAATTTGTGTACCTTGTACAAGATCTCTAAATCCACCATTGTTCCTCATCATCCTGCCAGCAATGGGTTAGCGGAACGAACCAATAAGAAAGTACTTGATGTCTTGAGAGCCACTATCAATCCCAACAGTGAAACTTGGGATAAGTTATACCTGATGTGCAGTGTGCTATAAATTCTGCTTACAATGTTTCTATAGGTGACACTCCACATTATGCATTGTATGGTGTAGATAAACGTTTGCCTTATGAGTTGTTGTATTCTAATCCGAAACCAAATTACAACCCTGATGATTTCATAGCAACTCGTACCAGCTTAGCTCAAAGTGTTTTTAGAAGAATCCGTGAAACACTTCATAAATCAACAGCAGAATTTACAAGAGTCGCAAATACTCGAGTAAAGCCATCCAAAATCAAAGTAGGTTCGAGAGTTATGCTGATTAATTTTAACAAAACGTCTGCAATGCCAAAGCTTGATCAAAAGTTTGTTGGTCCTTATCGAGTAGTTGAACATATCACTGGTAATAAGTATAAGGTTAGAGAGATTAGTACTGGTCAGTATAAAGAATCGCATTTGGATCATATGAAGTTAGTATGTGATGATAATGATGTTCCAACCCAGACTAATGTGACAGACTCTGACAATCCTCCTGATCCTGTACTCTCTTCCTCTGATACTCAGTCAGACGATCAACCTGAATGTCGTTATTCCCTACGTACACGACAGGTATTGAGAAATCCTCAAGTATCATTTGTAACTTCCAATTCAGATTTGCCTCAAATACAGCATGAGTTAGCCAATGCTACAGAGTTTGATCCTCCCAGAGATGACACCCATTCTGCATATGCCAATCTTACCCTAGCAGAGTTGGGGTTAAATGTAAATAACCTGTATAGATGAATAATTACAGTATCAACTTATCAGTATTTAAGAATTTTTTTTTGTGTTCATGTTCTCTCCGCATTCTGAGAGTTAACAGTCTAGATTTGCGTGCACCGAATCTGCCTTTCTGTTAAACACTCTTTCTTTGTATATATTCCTTCCTCAGAATCCGTAGATCACATGAACACAGATCGATCGATCAAAAAAATTTTTTTTTTATCACTTGTAATCTCAACGTTGAGTTCGTTGTTCATTTGTTGAGTTTTAAGTTGTACTATAGTATACCTTGTATTGCATTACAGTTTCAGTTACGTAAGCTTTCATCCCATTGTTCTAATTATGTATATATAATGTTTACTGTTGTGTACTTTGATATTGTATAGAATCAGCCCAAGCCGTACCTGCCATCTCTAGTTAGTATTAGTTGTATGTCGGGACGACATACGTTAGCATCGCCGAGCTCTCAGTAGTAGTAACCAGTTACCAGTCTCAGTAGTAGTAACCAGTTACCAGTAACCGTCCGTTGACTCAACGACCAACCGTCTCTGCCTGAGTCACTATCTGAATTCATATTGTGCTGACCTCAGCAGTTCAAAGGCCCCCTCACATAGGGTACTGCAGCCGGCTAGTCAGTATTACGAGTGTAACCAAGGAGATAGGTAACGGCTGCGGGCTCTCTCCACATAACAGTAATTATACGTAATAACAGCCTACGTGAGTATTTCTTACCTAATCCACGTATCGAACTCCCACATGATAATTTGGCCAATTTAACACAAAGTTCAAAATATTCCAATTTCAAAATAGGGTCCAGAATGAACAATGTAGGCATTCCTGGCACTAAACTAACATTTCCTCTGTTCATTAGTTATGTTTTGAGGCTTTACAAATAAATTCCATTTTGATTTTTTATTCACACCAAAAAATAGAAGATTTACTGTTATGCAATACTGTAATAATTGTATAAATATCATCACCATATTTGTGAATGTATATTAGACCCACCAGCTGGTGTGTATTAGACGTGTGAGGTCGTTTGTTTACTCTTGAATATCGGCAAAAATTTAACATTTCTGCTACTTTGAGCTCAGTTTCAAGCCATTTCCAGTACTAAAACCAATCAAAATCATCTCTATTTCTGTAATATGTCTTCCATTCTATCAAATGAGACCAAGAAATCGCAAATACAACTATAAAAAACATACGAAAAAACACCAAAGTTGCTGTTTTAATCGAAAAATCATGATTTCATTTTTTTTCTCTCATTATACACAGTGTGCTGCAGGATCTGTTTTATGTGGTGCACACACATACCACATAGATGTATTCTCTCATATCTAGGCCCAAATGTACCACTCACAGTTTATCAGAGTGAGCTGAGCTCATGGCGTAGATCTACGGTTTGGACCCTGAACGTAAAGCCGTAGATCTACGGGACGGACCCTGAAAGGGTTAAACTAAAACTTTAAACCAAGTCTATTGTCTTGCCTTTGCCATTAGTTTCCTGAAGTCTGGTAATTCATGTCACTTATGAAAGATAACTATTTCGTTACCCCAGATCTTTCTAAAAGAGTTAAATGGTGAGAATAGTAGATTATTAATTGAAATTATTGCATCATACTCTGTTAAATAAACTTTCAGGGTCCAGATGACAAATTTCAAAGTGTGTGCCAGGGCCCAAGAATTTTCCAAAAATTTTTTTTTTTTCTTATGAAATGGTAGGGAATGTTTTTCTGAAGGCAATAAAACAAAAAGTACGAAATTTGGTGGAAAATTAACGAAATTATGCTCTCGCGAATTTTGATGTGTCAGCATTATTTACGCATCGGCGGTTTTGCCAACTTTGACTCCCATTTTAGGCCAATTACATTATTCCAGTCAACCAAATTCTTAGCTAATTTGTTAGTACTACATCTATTCTATCAAATGAGCACAAGAAATCGCCCAGTCAGCTGTTTAATTATTATTATAATAAAAAAAGAAGCGCTAAGCCACAAGGACTATACAGCGCTGCATCAGCTGTTTAAACTACAAAATAAAGTGATCAGAAATTGGTAATTTGGCCAATTTAATGCAAAGTTCAAAATATTCCAATTTCAAAATAGGGTCCAGAATAAACAATGTAGGTATTCCTGGCACTAAACTAACATTTCCTCTGTTCATTAGTTATGTTTTGAGGCTTTACAAACGAATTCCATTTTTATTTTTTATTCACATAATGAATTTTTATTCAAACCAAAATATGGAAGATGTACTTTTATGCAATATTGTAATAATTATGTAAATAATATCACCACATTTGTGAACATATATTAGACCCACCAGCTGGCGCGTATTAGACGTGTGAAGTCATTTGTTTACTCTTGATCATCGGCAAAAATTTAACATTTCCTCTAATTTAAGCTCGGATTCAAGCCATTTCCAGTACTAAAACCAATCAAAATCATCTCTATTTCTGTAATATATCTTCCATTCTATCAAATGAGACCAAGAAATCGTAGATATAGCTATAAAAAACATGAAAAACACTGCAAAGCTGCTGTTTTAATCGAAAATTAAGGGCTCAGTTTTTTTCTCTCATTATGCACTGTGTGCTGCAGAATTTGCTTTATGTGATGCACACTTACCACATAGATGTATTCTCTCATATCGAGGCCCAAATTTACCGCTTTGAGCTTACCTGAGTGAGCTGAGCTCATGGCCCGTAGAACTACGGTTTCGACCCTCGACTCAATGCCGTAGAACTACGGCACAGACCCTGAAAGGGTTAACAGTTTAAGACCTGCTCGACATACAACCACTCGACTTACGACCATGTTTGGTATGAAGATGTTCTGGGAAATAAACAACTGTGTGTGTTTTACACAGTGTTTCTCCTAACTCTTACAGTATAAAATACAGTACTAAAAGTAAAGTAAAAAATGAAATACCAAAATAAAACAAAGTAAAATCATTACTTAATGTGATGCTGATATTCAGTAGTAGGGTTCAACTTACGTCCATTTTGACTTATGACCAGTTAGTCGGAGCCAAGATTGGTTTTAAGTCGGATGGTAGGTGCATTATTACAATACTCTTGCTTACCATTTGGAATTTTTATTCACACGAAAAATAGAAGTTTACTGTTATGCAGACTACTGCATTATTGTAATAACTGTATAAATAATGTCAACCCATTCATGACTGCATATTTGGAATGGCCACTCGGACAGGTATTGTTTACTTTTGAACATCGGCAAAAATCGAACATTTCTGCTAATTTGAGCTTAATTTCAAGGTACTTTTCATCATGAAATCCATCAAAATCATATCCATTTCTGTAATATATTTTCCATTCTATCAAATGAGACCAAAAAAACGAAAATACAACCATAAAAACCATAAAAAATATACCCCTAAGGGGCAGCTAATGGCTGAGAAGTGAACTCCGTTATTTATGATCCGATTTCTTTCTTTCCATCGTACATTGCCCAAGTTTCAATAAGATAGTCCAACAAACATATGAGATCCAATTCCCGAGATCAAGAGCATGAACCCCTCACCAGTGTCAAGGAACCTCCCTTGAGGCCCGCTCGCATCTTGAAATTTCGCTCACATCTGGAAGCAAAAAATTATCGAAGCAACTGCTCGTATCTGGAAAAACTCGCAAGTGGGTGCACTCTTAAGTAGAGGTTCCGCTGTATTTGGCTATCCTAAATTAATTATTTGTTATACATTTAGGTTCGATGGGATATCCTGAGTTACAGTCTGAGAGTCCATAACACCTGCTGGCCATCCAGACTATTGTATAACATGTATTTACAAGAAAGTCTTATGATATTACACTGTTTCAGGATGTAATACTCATTAAAATATAAAAAGTCACATTGTTTGGCTGGGTTAAATCTACAGTACATAATGTGCTGTGTGGCTTAATTCCACTGTTAGTATCATAGTTCCATACAATATTTTCTGGTAGGGAAGCTGGTGGAACAATAGGTCCTGACTGTACTGTCTGTTTATGCTAGTATTATGGAGTACTGTAAAAAACTATATTTTATAAAATAATGCTCTATATATAATGTACTCCTTGAATTCATGCACATATTTTTCAGCCGCTTTGTGGTCCGAACTGGCAGCCTCACCATGCCTTATCACACTATGTATGCCACTACGCTCATTTTCCATGTAGTATACAGAAAATGGACGTGTATTATTCCCTGAAAGTGAACACGTTTTATTCTTGTCAGTCAGGCAGTGGCCAAGACAGGAGCAGACAAGAGATGTGTTTAGTTCAATACCAGAGGGGTGGTCACAGGGTGAAATCATGTTTGGGCAGTAGTTTGAGTAGGTAAGTCAGACACAGCTAAAAGGTAAAAGTACTGTAGACAAGTTTGAGGACAGACAATATTTTGTCAGAAGTCAACCAAAGCCCATCAGAAAAAATCTGTAAAGAGGCAAAATTAACTAGGTGCTCTTAGATAAATTCCATATGATCATGAAATCCCACTGCTTGTCAGTAGTGGCCTTTTCACGGCTAAGTTTCAAGAAACACTGCAATAAATGAGTTGAAGGGTGGTCCATCTGTGGTGATGTTGGTGACCTTTTTTAACAATTTTCATCAAGCTCTTCACCAGGGAAGCACAGCTTTAGACCAGACAGCTGTTTTGTATTAGAGATTGTATTGCCTGTTTAGAAATTATCCAGGTGTCTCCTATAATTCTTACAATCTTTAGTCCTTTATTTTGTATTAGGAAACCACGCATGTTCTAACAATCCTTAGCCCTTTTAACTTCATATACAGTACACTAACAAATACACAAACCATTCTAACACTAATATATTTGAGGATTTACTATTCCTACCACATACTACCCTGTCACACAGCCACATAATGTGGCATGAAATCACATGGCATCCTTAAAAATGTCCTCAAAGAATCTGGCCTAAGTGAACCAGTTATCCCAGTCACAGCTTACCTCCACATATCAGTAACATGTACCATACATCATTGCTAGTACTTGTTTAACCAAGAATTTTTCCTACCATTTTAAGATTATTATTATACACTAGTACAGTGGACCCCCAGTTATCGGCCAGTTCTGTTATCAGCCAACTTGGTGATTGGCGGGTTTTTCGGCACCTGGTTATCAGCAATTAATTCGGTGATCGGCCATTTGGGACGCGTCTGTCCACCGGCTGGGGCCGCTTGCGCATCAGTTTGGCCGTGTCACTCGGTGGCTGAGGAAGCTTCTGCTCACACATCCAAACATTTTGTTTATTTCTCATTGTAGGTTGTGTTATTTTTGCAGTGCAAATGTAAAATAAGTAGCCATGGCTACAAAGAAAGTTCCTGTGGTAAAAAAAAGTGAGAAACACCATGGAATTTAAGCGTGAAGTGATAGAAAAGTTTGAGAGTGGTATGAGGGTGGTGGAACTTGCCAGGATGTACAGCAAGAATAAATCAACAATTACATCCATCCTGGCAAAGAAAGAACAAATCAAGAAGGCTAATGTTGCAAAAGGAGTAACTTTTCTAACTAAACAAAGGCCACCAATAATGGAAGAGATGGAAAAGTTATTATTGTGGATTAACCCTTTCAGGGTTTCGGCCGTACTTGTAAGGCTTACGCGCCAGGGTTTTTGAAGTACTAGTACGCATAAATTCTAGCGCCTTCAAATCTCACGGGAAAAGGCTGGTATGCCTAGGTGACAGAGAATGGGTGTGTGGGGGGTCGGTGTGCGCGGTAGAAAAAAATCTGGGACCCAGTGGCGCAGTGTGAGAATGCCATTTTAATAGACCTTGTTCACCATGCCTCGCAGTAAGAAGCTCCTCACTCCTCAGTGAATTGGGACACTTTTGTTCCCCAGTGACAGTTCCAATACAGATGGGAGTGCCAGTGAATATGAGCTTCAAGGTTCTGGCGAGGTTGTGACCGAAACTAATAACCATAATATCGGTAATAGTGAGGAAAACCCAGACGACCCTCAGCCTTCCACCTCTGCTGCTGGGCCTTCTTGTTCACGGTCAGTTGTACCAGAATCAAAGAGGAAACTCCTATTTTCCCAAATCCTGGACTCAGATGTAAGTATTGGTGATGATAGTAATAGTGAATATGAACTACAAGCTCTTGAAACCAGTTCCAGTAGTGATCGTGAAGTGGAATATTTTCCAGTGAAGCGTCAGTATATACAATGATATATGCGCTCTGGTAGTGTGCCATATGCTATTCCAAGTGGAAGGAGTACATCCCGTGGCTGTACAACAGGAACAGACAGTGAAAATGACGATGATAGTGTTGCAATTGGGATGGAAAATGTGCATGGTGGTGGTAGTGGTGGTGCCGGCCATGAGGCATCAGCAGTGGGCCATGCTGCCACTCACACTGCCACCCACGCCGCTGCCTCAGCTGATCTACAACAAAGGCCACCATCCCCCACCCACCCACCACACCAGCCTCCACAACCACAACCACCTATCAGTGTCCAGTACCCACCAGCAGACTGCACCTGGGATTGGCAGGAAGCTGGCAATTTTGCTCCAAATCCCCACCAGTTTGATGAAAGCCAAAGTGGAATACAGCCATGTTGTACACTGGGGAACAATACCAGTGAACTGTAATGTTTCAAGCTATTCTTTGACGAACCCCTGATGGAAATTATTGTCAGGGAAAGCAACAGATACTACGAGTATACCATGGCAAACAATACTTTCACCAAGCTCACGGCTACACCAGTGGAAGGAGACAACTGTGGCTGAGATGTATCTTTTCTTTGCCACAATAATGCTTATGCCACATGTGTATAAGCACAGTGTGAAATCATACTGGTCAACAGACTGCCTGATTGCAACCCAAGGTTTCAGTGATATAATGGGAGTGAATCAATTTGTGCTACTATTATGTATGCTTCACTTCTCAGACAAAACCAGGCCTTACAGAAACAACAGGTTATACAAGATTAGGAATGTGTTGGTGTATCTGAAAGAGAAATTCAATATGTATTTTTATCCCTTCAAGAAGCTTGTAACTGATGAGTCTTTGATTCTGTTCAAAGGAAGACACTCTTTCAAGCAGTACATACCAAGCAAGAAGAAACGCTTTGGTATAAAGTTGTTTGTTCTTTGTGATTGTTACAGTGGTCTGGTATTGGATATTATTGTGTACACTGGAAGTTATACATTGCAAAATACCAGGAAGTTATTGGGCATCTCTGGTGATGTGGCTAGAACAATGATAGAACCATACTTTAGTAAGGGGCATATACACCTACCATCCGACTTACGACCTGCTCGACATACGTCCACTCGACTTACGACTGTGCATCTGGCAGCTGGGCTGGGCCGGCTGATGCCCACCGCTGTACAATATTTGACAATACTCGCGGCAGCAAATGAGTCATGCAGGCAGCATCAGTTTGAGTAACCCTGCCCTATCAGCAGCATCATACTGTATTAACTGTACTAACTGGACAGTAAATTTCACCATGGCCCCTAAGATGAAGTCTGAATCTTGCACTGGAGATTGTGGCAAGAAAGGCTCTTACTCTCCAACTCTCTACGTATTTGTTTTCACCGTTGCACATAAACCTGTCTGCATCTACCTGTATATCTGTGTCTGTCTATCTCTGTGCATCTGTCTACCTGTGTGTGTGTGTCTATGTCTACCAGTGTTTGTCTGTCTACCTGTGTGTCTTTCCATCTACTTGTGTGTCTGTCTTTATGTCTACCTGTGTGTGTGTCTGTCTTTCTGTCTACCTGTGTGTGTCTGTCTTTCTGTCTACATGTGTGTCTGTCTTTCTGTCTACATGTGTGTGTGTCTGTCTTTCTGTCTACCTGTGTGTCTGTCTTTCTGTCTGCTTGTCTGTCTCAGAGGCGCTCATTAAGAGTGTAATTAGTTTTGAAGACGCCATATTAACCCTTTCAGGGTCCGTCCCGTAGATCTACGGCTTTACGTTCAGGGTCCAAACTGTAGATCTACGTCATGAGCTCAGTTCACTCTGATAAACTGTGAGTGGTAAATTTGGGCCTAGATATGAGAGAATACATCTATGTGGTATGTGTGCACCACATAAAACAAATCCTGCAGCACACTGTGTATAATGAGAGAAAAAAACTGAGACCGTGATTTTCGATTAAAACAGCGACTTTGCAGTGTTTTTTCGTATGATTTTTATAGTTGTATTTGTGATTTCTTGGTCTCATTTGATAGAATGGAAGACATATCACAGAAATAGAGATAATTTTGATTGGTGTTAGCATTGGAAATGGCTTGAAACTGAGCTCAAAGTGGCGGAAATGTTAAATTTTTGCCGATGTTCAAGAGTAAACAAACGACCTCACATGTCTTATACACGCCAGCTGGTGGGTCTAATATACATTCACAAATGTGGTGATGATATTTATACAATTATTACAATATTGCATAACAGTAAATCTTCTATTTTTTGGTGTGAATAAAAATTCATTATGTGAATAAAAATTCAAAATGGAATTTATTTGTAAAGCCTCAAAACATAACTAATGAACAGAGGAAATGTTAGTTTAGTGCCAGGAATACCTACATTGTTTATTCTGGACCCTATTTTGAAATTGGAATATTTTGAACTTTGTGTTAAATTGGCCAAATTACCAATTTCCGGTCACTTTATTTTGTAGTTGAAATGGTTGACTTGGCGATTTCTTGTGCTCAATCGATAGACTAGAAGTAATACTAGTGAAATAGCTAAGAATTTGGTCGACTGGAATAATGTAATTGGCCTAAAATGGGAGTCAAAGTCGGCAAAATCGCCGAATCATAAATATCGCTGACACATCAAAATTCACGAGAGCATAATTTTGTCAATTTTCCATCAAATTTCGTACTTTTTGTTTTATTACCTTCACAAAAAGATTCTCTACCATTTCATAAGAAAAAATAACAATTTTTTTTTTTGAAAATTCTTGGACACTGGGGCACCACTTCAGATTTTGGCCTTGGACCCTGAAAGGATTAATAATGATAATAACAATAATAATCACTGAGGCACATTAAATGTGTATAAAACATTAATACAGACATTTGGCTTAATCCATCTATGATTTTTTTTTCAAAATTATATAATAAACATGCTACATAACACAAACATATAAATTAACAAATATGAGATGTTTTCTTGGTCGGCTTGACAGAGTGAACAAAAACCATTCGTGTCCGGGCAGGTAACAACAACAACCTTCTACTCTCATTCTCTCTCATTTAATCTTGTTTACTCACCTCTCACTTTACATTAAGACTACAGATATTTTAAGTAATGAGTGGGCACGATTGTTATATTATAGTTTAATAATAATATTATTAGTACATATGTATTATTGTAATAATAATAATTATTATTATTAATTTAGGGCACTGGAGCACAGATCCACTGTATAGCACTTTGTCTGGATTTTTTGGGTTATCCTAGGTAATTTATACTATGTATGATAACTTTACTTACGTGTACCTGAGAGAAAGAGAGAGAGAGAGACAGAGAGAGACAGAGAGAGACAGAGAGAGACAGAGAGAGACAGAGAGAGACAGAGAGAGACAGAGAGAGACAGAGAGAGACAGAGAGAGACAGAGAGAGACAGAGAGAGACAGAGAGAGACAGAGAGACAGAGAGAGACAGAGAGAGACAGAGAGAGACAGAGACAGAGAGAGACAGAGAGAGACAGAGAGAGACAGAGAGAGACAGAGAGAGACAGAGAGAGACAGAGAGAGACAGAGAGAGACAGAGAGAGACAGAGACACAGACAGAGACAGAAAGACAGAGACAGAGAGAGAGAGACTAGGCACCATGATGGTAATGCTGGTGCAGCAG
Organism: Cherax quadricarinatus; assembly: GCF_038502225.1. Taxonomy (NCBI): domain Eukaryota; kingdom Metazoa; phylum Arthropoda; class Malacostraca; order Decapoda; family Parastacidae; genus Cherax; species Cherax quadricarinatus. The sequence goes on along the minus strand of NW_027196063.1, from coordinate 20,524 downwards.
TAAGGATGAATGGGAGGGTGTTGGCACCTGGAGAAGAAGTTGATATCCTTGGGGTGAAATTTGACTCCAAACTAACCATGGAGAACCATGTTGTAAATCTTGCAAACAAGGCAGCCAGAAAGCTTACAGCACTTCGCCGTATCTCTTGACAGTAGGGGTTGCAAGATTCTGTACGAGGCACAAGTAAGCTCACACCTTGAGTATGCTCCACTTTCTTGGTTTACCTGCCCCCCCCCCTCTCATATGCGATTGCTTGACAGAGTAGAGAACAGAGAAAGATGTCTCATCTCTCGCCTGGACCCATCCTGGATAGATCTGTCATTTCAGCAGAGCCTTCAACACACGAGGGATGTGGGTGGCATTACTGTTATGTACAAGGCCAATATTGTCAAAGTACCACACTTGGATCCACTTTGAGGACAGCGTGAAACAAGCTTTTATGCCACAAGATGGGCAGAAAGCAGTAACTTCACTCTGGCTGTACCCTTCTCCAGAACATCACTCCATCTGAGATCATATATACCCAGGATGACTCGTGTATGGAACACATTCATACAGCATAATGATATCAATGAGATAAAATCAGTTGATCAAATGAAAATGCTGGCCCACAGATGGCTCCAACTTCATCCTGTTCCCTACTTGTATGTCTCATAACAATAAAAATGCTTTCAAATGAGCTGATGTAGGTAACAGCTCTTAGCTTGCCAATAAAGTTAGGAATCCTTAACCTGTAAATAGCTTATCAATAACACTAGGGATCCTTAACCTTGTCAAACCATGTAAAAAAAAAAGAGACAGAGAGAGAGAGAGAGAGAGATACAGAGAGAGAGAGAGACAGCCACATTCAGTCAACCAGTCAGCCAACCAGCCAACCAACCAACTACCCACCTGGCCACCCACCCAGCCAGCCGGCCAGATAGGTATTACACATGTTCCAGAGTTGTCTCTCTTTACTTAGGGTATAGGTTATACTACATTCTGGCAGGATGACACTACCAGTGGTACTCTCCCATTCCACTGTGTCAACAATACATAAAGATAACAGTAACATATGATACTGTATGTGATGTAAAATTTACAACACAGTTCACTACCATGTATATATTATATACAGTACATAAATAATTAAAATATAACAATAGAAGTAAATTATGGTAAAAAGAATGAAATAATGATTGTACAATACATTACAGTACTATGTAGGTAGTTTATATAGGAAAGGTTTGACATTATGCCCTACCCAGTATGTCGGCAATTTTCAAAGGTTCGACTTACGTCCATTTTGACTTACGATCGGTTGGTCGGAACCAAGCTTGGTCGTAAGTCGGATGGTAGGTGTATTATATACTGATAACTGGTACACAAGCCCCTCACTCAGTGATTTTTTGCAAGTGAACATGAAAGATGTGTGTGGCACAGTGCGTGCAAATCGTAAACATATGCCCAGGTTTGACGCTGGCACTCATAGAGGTGAGGTGCAGGCATTTGCTGCCAATGACATCATGGCATTTCAGTGGCATGACAAATGAGATGTCACACTTGTCATCAGTCCACTCTAACGAAATGACAAACACTGGTAGGCAGCATAGAGAAAGCAATGAATCCATTCTAAAACCTGCAGCTGTGATTGATTACACCCTCAACATGCGCTTAGTGGACAAATGTGACATGCAGATTGGGTTTGATGATTGTGTTCGCAAGAGTTATAAGTGGTACATAAAACTCTTTTTCCATCTTCTGGACAATTCCAAGCTCAATGCTTATATGTATAAGATGAGGACCAGAAACAAACCACCATATGGTGAATTCTGTTTGTCTGTCATAAGACAAATAGTATTCAAGTGCCAAGGAACAACACCTGCAATAGACCGCCCACTAAATTATCAACAACTACCTTCTCGTCTGAAGCATGGTGATTACTTCCTAGTAAAACTGCCTGCTACTGCTTTCAAGAAAAAGGTTCAGAAGAGGTGTTACGCCTGTGCACATACAAAAAAAATGCCCACAACAATGCAGAGACACTAGTTTTATGTGTGAGGAGTGTAAAACACCACTGTGCATGACACCATGTTTCAAAGAGTTCCACAGGCTGCAGAACTTCTAGAAACATTCCCTGTGACTGTATATGTGTATATAAAATATAGAAAAATAGTAATAAACAACATTTCATATCGTTTGTTTGTGTAAATATTTTCTGTAAACAAAACAGTGACAACAGTGTTTATGCCATTATTGTGTAGAATAGAAAAAGAAATAACTTACAAAATAGTGCTCATATTGGTCTCACAAGCCATAAAAATTACTTGGAAAAAAAAATAAAAAATAATATAAAATAGTTCATAAAAAATAAAAGTAATACCGGGTGACGGCAGTCGGCGATGTTACCATATACCGGGCATTTTCTGTCAACTTCACGCCTCCATATCTCAGTAAGTATTGATGGTAAAAAATTTTTTAGCCTATAAGATTTAAAAAAAAAAACAAAAAAACTATCATTTCATAAGAAAAATTTTTTTTTTTTTTTTAAATTTTGCCGACCCTGAGAACAAGTCTCAGAGGGCCTGGGGACCCTGAAAGGGTTAAGAAAAAAGAATTAGTGGGAGACGGTGTTGAGTCGATTATTTGTGAGAAGGTAAGGCAGTTGCATGAGGATCTTGCAAAGAAAATGCCTGGAACAAGTGCTGCAGTTTGTGAATTTAGGGCCAGCAAACGATGGTTTGATAGATTTAAGAAGCATAGTGGCATACACAGTGTTGTAAGGCATGGTGAGGCTGCAAGTTGACAAATGTGCGGCTGAAAAATTCGTGCAGGAATTCCAGGAGTACAAAGAGGCTGAAGGACTCAAACCCCAACAAGTGTTCAATTGTAACAAAACAGGCCTGTTTTGGAAGAAAATGCCAAACAAGACCTACACTACCCAGGAGGAAAAGGCACTGCCAGGACACAAGCCTAATGAAGACAGGCTTACTCTTTTGTTGTGTGGTAATGCTAGTGGGGATTGCAAAGTGAAGCCTTTACTCGTGTATCACTCAGAAAATCCCAGTGTTCAACAAAAACTATGTCATGAAGAATAGATTGTGTGTGATGTGGAAAGCTAATCATAAGGCATGGGTCACAAGGCAAATTTTCAAAGAGTGGGCTAATGATGTGTTTGGCCAAAGTGTGAAAAAATACCTCCTGGAAAAGAAATTGCCACTCAAGTGCCTCTTGGTACTGGACATTGCTCCTGCACATCCTCCAGACCTGGAAGACCAAGTGTTTAGGGACTTCAATTTTATAAAAGGTAAGGCTTGGGAGGGAGTGACTTCCAGGACAAGAAAACGATGGCCAGATTGTATCCAAGAGAGGGATTTTGAAGGGTTTGAGACTGACCCTGGCCCTGCCGACCCTGTGGACTCTATTGTAGTACTGGGGAAGTTCCTGGGGTTGAAGGCGAGTGGAAGGGATGTGAAAGAGTTGGTGGAGGACCATAGGGAAGAGCTAACCACTGAAGAGCTGCAAGAGCTTCAACTTGAACAGCAACAGACTGCAGCTGAGGAACTTGCTTCAGAGGAGGAAGAGGGAGTGAAAGAGGTGCCTTCTTCATTGATTAAGAACATTTATGCAAAGTGGAATGATGTGTAAAGTTTTGTCGAGAAGTACCACCTTGACAAAGGTGAAACAAGCCATATCTGCATCATGTTTAGTGACAAAACCCTGTCCCACTTCAGGGAAATCTTAGAGATGCCAGAAACAGAGCACTCTGGACAGTTATTTTGCGAGACAGGGGTCCAGTGGCATTAAAAGACAAAGAAGGGAAGTAACCCCAGAGAAAGCTTTGCTACCTAAAGTCTTTATGGAAAGGGATTCCCCTTCCAAATACTAACTCCTCCCTCTTTTCTCCTCCCTGTCTTCCAGAACCCAGCATTAGCCTTCGATAAAGGTAAGTAATATTTATATATTTGTTAAAAAATTTTTTGTTTTTTTGGAAATATTTTTGTCTGGAACGGATTAATTGTACGTATTTACATTAATTCTTATGGGAAATATTATTTCAGTTTTCAGCCGACCTTCTGGAATGGATTACGGCCGATAACCGAGGGTCCACTGTATTATTATTAATTTCTACATTTGCTCTAGTTTCTTTTTTACCAATGCATATAGTAATTGCTTTGCTACTGTTCAAACACTGTGTATGCAAATTACCATAATAGTATCCTAAATTCAAAATTTGTATTACTTGATACTAAATTTTTTTAAAATCACGTAATTTTGCCACTTAATTAACAGTGGTCCCTTGAATTACAATATTAATCCATTCCAGAAGGCGTATTGTACCTTAAAACTATTATAACTCAATCCCCAAAATACACTGTTTTGTGGTAATTTGTTCCAAGACCCACTGAAGTGCAACTTTTACTATACCTTGAACCTGCATCCTCACAGATATAACTTGCAGGCACTGTATCCCCCTTCATCTGTTTTTCTCTTACAGTAACAATAGTCTATCTCTGATAATTTCTCTGCCCTTTATCACTAGCTTAGATTTGTCTTAGATTTCTTAATTATTTCTTTTTGCTGGATAATAGTACAGATAGTTAATTGTAGAAAACCCCAATGCAGTAATTTTAACTTTTTTTTTTTTTTATTTCTTGCTTGATCTTCAAAGAAACTGCCTGCTTACTGTGCACTTTAGGGACCATGATGAAGGTAATACAAATTATGGTGTAACTGAAAGACAAATGCAATTATAAAGGGCTGGTTATATAGTTGGTGCAGACAACACACATGGTAACTTCAAACTGAAGAAGAGACAAGCTGTAATACAAACTCTGCTACTGGCTGAGATACTACCCCAGAGATATTCATCTCCCATTGCTGACTGGCTGCTAAACTACCCCCAATGATATTCTTATTGGCTCAAATGTTACCCAAGAGGCAAGATACCACATGGCTGATTGGCTGAAACCCACCCACATGCGCCAATCATCATACACAAATTGTATCTCAAATTTTTCATCACAGCTCAAAACTGAATTTCTTTAAAGAGAGTGTAAACCAAAATTCAAAATTATAATTCCAGGCCACTGTAATTCAATAAACCACTGTACATACATACTGTACTTTGTAATGTACTTTTTGTGTATGCACCTTCAAGACATTATGTACAAGGAAACCTTGTGATATTACAACTGATTCAGGGTTTACCTTGAGAGGGTTTCAGGGGTCAATGCCCTCGCAACCCGGTCTGAGACCAGGCCTCGTGGCTAATCAGGGTTTGATCAAGCAGGCTGTTACTAGTCGCACGTAAACCGGTGTACGAACCACAGCCCGGCTGATCAGGTACTGACTTTACGTGCCTGTCTAGCGCCTTCTTGAAGACAGACAGGGGTCTATTTGTAATTCCCCTTGTGTATGCTGGGAGGCAGTTGAACAGGGTGTGATAATCTCTAGAAGCCTTTTTTAAAAAATGCACCAAGGTGCTAGATAAAGTTAGTTAGTTGCAACTTCATTAAATATAAGTCTCTTTAAGACTTGAAAATACAGAACCAGTTTCTTAAAGACATCTTACGAGTGCAGGTTTTTATCAAGTTTACCGAACATCCTCATGCGTTAAAATACATACCTTCAATACTGTATTTCCTTCTTGCTCTTATTTTATTAGTAACTTACAGGAAAGTGGGGCAACTAGCCTTTTACACTTGGCAATTTAGTCACTTTCAATGATAAGCATGGTGACAGGAATTGGAAATTAAAGTTATGGTTTAAGTGACATAAAACCAAAATGAAAATATATTCTGTTAAGAAAAAACAGCAATTCTGTCACTACATTTTATGAATTATGCCAGAACAGTATACAGTGGACCCCCGCATAACGATTACCTCCGAATGCGACCAATTATGTAAGTGTATTTATGTAAGTGCGTTTGTACGTGTATGTTTGGGGGTCTGAAATGGACTAATCTACTTCACAATATTCCTTATGGGAACAAATTCGGTCAGTACTGGCACCTGAACATACTTCTGGAGTGAAAAAATATCGTTAACCGGGGGTCCACTGTACTACCTATCAACCAACTTGAAAAATACACAAAAAAATAAATGTTATTATTAAAATACACCTACCATCCGACTTACAATCGAGTTGGGTTCCGAGAAACCGGTCGTGAGTCGAAATGGTCGTAAGTCGAACTTTACTACTGAATATCAACAAAACATTTTTGTAATGACTTTATTTTGTTTTATTTTGGTATTTCACGTTTTACTTTACTTTTTATGCTGTTAGTACTGTATTTTATACTGTAAGGTTTAGGATAAACACTTTGTACAACACAAATAGTTGTTTATTTCCCAGAAATTTGGCATAAAAAACACGGTCGTAAGTCAAGTGGTCGAAAGTCGAGTAGGTCGTAAGTCGGATGGTAGGTGTATTTGTTGTGCATAGTAAATAATGTAAGCACTGCAGAGTCAATCATGTATAAGCTTTCATGCCAAGCAAAATTGTCTGAATTACAATAGTTACCCAACATTAATAACCCAAAATTACAAAAACAGATTTATTCCTTATGCTTTTAATATTCTCTATAAGTAAATAACAAAAAGGCACAATACCGTGACTGGAACAATACACAAATAACCCGCACATAAAAGAGAGAAGCTTACGACGAAGTTTCGATCCGACTTGGACCATTTACAAAGTCACACTTTGTAAATGGTCCAAGCTGGACCGAAACGTCGTCATAAGCTTCTCTCTTTTATGTGCGGGTTATTTGTGTATTCTCTATAAGAATCTGCTCTCATAGGTGATGGCCCAATATAGAATCACCATAAGTGTAAAGTGCTTTGGTTTGGGTATAAAAACATTAAGCAGCCATAATTTGCATGTTTAATTAAAATGTAACAAAAGAGGCAGAAAATCATATATACAGATTAATTAATCATCCTTCATTCATGATGCCGAACCAATATTATATACATACCTGCATAAATAAGTTTTTGGCCAACAGCTGGGTAATCTGTGCCCTTTTCTTTCTCAACTTTTTCTTTTAAAGCTCTCACCTGAGGATAAAAAGAATGCTTAAGATTTTAGAATTAAAACTTCGAGAGAAATTATAAAATACTCAACTAATAAACTCAATGGAAGTCTAAAAAAAATCTAAGGCAACCATTTTATAATTATGGATGAACAAACAAAAAAAAATCCAAAAATCAGCCGAGCCATGCCTGGTTAGAAGAGTTATACATCAGACTTGAAGCCATAAGTCTATCTCAACAACAATACTAATACTAATAATAGTAAACTATAACAGTAATAATAAATTTCAGTTCTCTGAGCCATACAAAGAATGCAACAGAAAATAATAATAAAAATATTTATTTCTACAAGTACTACTGTACATGTACAATAGGGCCCCGCTTTATGGTGTTTCACTTTACGGCGTTCCACTAATATGGACATTTCAAATTATAACCAAAACTCGCTATATGGCTCCTAATACAGTCATCACACCCCACCCTGTTTGTTTATATTCTCAATGAGCACATCTCCATTATGTCTGGAAACTTTCCAAAATTTTAAGGGTCTGAAAGTTATTGCGTATATGTACTCTAATACAGTGGACCCCTGGTTAACGATATTTTTTCATTCCAGAAGTATGTTCAGGTGCCAGTACTGACCGAATTTGTTCCCATAAGGAATATTGTGAAGTAGATTAGTCCATTTCAGACCCCCAAACATACACGTACAAACGCACTTACATAAATACACTTACATAATTGGTCGCATTGGGAGGTGATCGTTAAGCGGGGGTCCACTGTAATTACCTACCATCCGACTTACGTCCGAGTTCGGTTCCAAGAAACCGGTCATAAGTTGAAATGGTCATAAGTCAAACTTTACTACTGAATATCAACAAAACATTTTTGTAATGACTTTATTTTATTGTTTTATTTTGGTATTTCATGTTTTACTTTACTTTTTATGTTGTTATTACTGTATTTTATACTGTAAGGTTTAGGATAAACACTGTGTACAACACAAATAGTTGTTTATTTCCCAGAAATTTCGCATAAAAAACACGGTCGTAAGTCGAGTGGTCGTAAGTTGAGCAAGTCGTAAGTCGGATGGTAAGTGTACTTAGGTGTACCCGTACCTAAATAAATTTACACTGTGCTGGCATGCAGGTACACATTAAAATCACTAAGAGTGACCCTCTAGTCTTAACGCAATAGTAATAATACTAATATGTAATAATAATCACTCTTGGCCACATTAACCCTTTCAGGGTTGGTGCCGTACTAGTACGGTTTGCACGCCAGGGTTGGTGCCGTACTAGTAAGCATAATTTCTAGCACCTTCAAATCCAGCGAGAGAAACCTGGTAGACCTACATATAAAAGAAGGGGTCTATGTGGTCAGTGTGCACAGTATAAAAAAATCCTACAGCACACAGTGCATAACGAGAAAAAAACTCCGACTGTTTTTGCTTTAAAACAGCGAATTCGCAGTGTATTTTCGTATGCTATTTATGATTGTATTCTGTTTTTCCTGGTCTCATTTTATAGAATGGAAGACATATTACAGAAACTGAGATGATTTTGATTGGTTTCACATTGAAAAGTACCTTGAAATTGAGCTCAAAATAGCAGAAATGTTAGATTTTTGCGAGTTCAAAAGTAAACAAATCATGCCAAGCGTCCAATATACATCGACTGGTGAGTCTAATATTCTTTCACAAGTGTGCTGATATTTATACCATTTCTACATTAATGCAGTAGTCTGTATAACAGTAAATCTTCTATTTTTTTGAGAGAATAAAAATTCGAAATGGAGAGCAAAATAAATGTAAGAGAGGCCTAGGGACATGACTAATGAACAGAAAAAATGTTATTTTAATGTCAGGTATGTCTGTCTTGTTTATTCTGGATCCTATTTGGAAATTTGCATCTTTTGAAATTTGTGTGAAATAGGAAAAATTGCCAATTTCTGACCACTTTATTGGACAGTTGAAATCGGTAAATGGGTGGTTTCTTGTACTCATTCGATAGAAAAAATGGAGTTCTAGCAAAATAGTTATGATTTTTGTCGACTGGTACACTGGAATTGGCAGAAAATATGGCTCCAAGTGGACGAAATCACCGACGTGTAAACATCGTTGAGACTGCTAACTTCACAAGAGCATAATTCCGTAAGTTTTCCATCAAATTTCATACTTTTGGTGTCATTATGATCGGGAAAATATTCTCTATCATTTCACAAGAAAAAATGTTTTTTTTTCTTCAAAAAATTTCCAACCCTGAGAACAAGTTTAGGAGAGGGCCTGCCAACCCTGAAAGGGTTAAATGTCTTATTTTACATAATATAGACTTATTCATTAATCCATCTATGATATTTTCTTCAAAATTATATAAACACATTACATAGCATATAAACATGATACATACACCCACAGTACAATCAATTTCACATAAATGAGGTGTGGTAGCCAGGCAGAGGGAAAACATTACGTTTACTCTGGTCCAGCACCAGAGAAAACGTGTATAAATCTGCATTTGGCCCAGTCATTCCCCTTAACACATTCCGCTTTGTTTACAATTCTCGGCATGACTTCTTCTCATTGCTTCTCCCTTCTCTAATGATGGCATCTAAAGGTAGTTGTTTGAAACGATTAAACTCAGTGAACAAGGTATGTCGATGGTAATAATATGGCTCTGGGCCGCATAAAATATTGTACAGCTATGTAGGTAGGTGTAGCTACGTAGTCCAGGTGGACTACATAGCTACATCTATTGGCTACCTATATCTGACTTCCTACAAATAAATACTACTCACCTCTCATCCTACATTTAAGGCTACACATATTTTAAGGTAAATAATGAGTGTACTATATGTGTATTTTCTCTCTCTGGGCTGCTTTAAATATTGTATGTTAAGTTCGAGACATGGAGCCAGGACTACCTACACCTGACTTCCTACAAATAAGTACTACTCTTCTCTTGCCCTACATTAAGACTACAAATGTTTTAAGGTAAGTAATGAATGTACTTTGTATGTATTTGACTTTTTATTGTTTTTTTAATGCCTAATTCTACTGTTAGCTTAATATATGTTAGTGTAAACTTGTTGTCTGACATTTGTATGAATTTATAAGTGGAAAAATGGCATTCTGCTTTCTAGCGATGTCTGCTTTCCAGCAGTAGCCTGGAACCTAACCTGCCATATAAGTGAGGCCCTACTGTACAAGGTATACAGGCCTAGCTGACATCAATAACATACTACTATATAGAAAGCCCCTTGTTATGCAGAGCATTTCGGGCAAATTAAGTCAGTTTTGTCCCTAGGATGAGACCCACACCAGTCAACTAACACCCAGGTAGCTATTTTACTGATAGGCGAACAGGGACAGCAAGTGCCTTAACCCTTTCAGGGTCCAGAGGCCAAATTTCAAAGTGTGCACCAGTGTCCAAGAATCTTCAAAAAATAATTTTCTTATTTTTTCTAATGAAATGGTAGAGAATCTTTTTCTGAAGGTAATAAAACAAA
>NW_027196062.1:0-110000 GCF_038502225.1 Cherax quadricarinatus | reverse complement strand
TAGGGAAGGTTTCTGATACATGGGATCAACTTTGTCATCCTCCTTTGTACATTTTCCAGAGAATTTATATCCATTCTGTAATAAGGTGACCAAAACTGTGCAGCATAATCTAAATGAGGCCTAACCAAGGATGTATAGAGTTGAAGAACAACCTGAGGACTCCTATTATTTATGCTTCTTGATATGAAGCCAAGGATTCTATTAGCTTTATTGCGAACACTTATGCACTGTTGTCTTGGTTTCAGATCACTGCTAACCAGAACTCCTAAATCTTTTTCGCAATCCGTAATATTAAGATCTACATTATTTAGTTTATATGTGGCATGGTTATTGTCCTGTCCAACATTTAGAACTTTGCATTTGTCTATATTAAACTGCATCTGCCACTTCTCCGACCACTGCATCAGTCTATTCAAATCTTCCTGGAGTGCTCGAATGTCCTCGTCAGAATGAATTCGACGGCCTATTTTGGTGTCATCGGCAAACTTGCCGATGTCGCTCTTTATGCCCTCATCTATGTCGTTTATGTAGATTGTGAACAGCAGGGGGCCCAACACTGACCCCTGTGGAACACCGCTCGTGACACTTCCCCACTCTGATTTCTCCCCATTTATGCAAACTCTCTGCTGCCTATTTGTCAACCATGCCTCTATCCAGGAAAAAATTTCTCCTCCTATTCCATGTGCTTTAATTTTCCTCAATAGTCTCTGATGTGGGACCCTGTCAAAAGCCTTACTGAAGTCCATATACACAATATCATATTCATTACCATGATCTACCTCCTCCATGATTGTGACTAGACCTACCTGGAGTTCATTACCTTTGTAAATTGTGAGTTCATTACCTTTGTAAATTGTGAATTCATTACCTCTGTAACTTGCTCAGCTATCAAAACTTTGAGGCCCAGTCCCTGGACCCATTATGTACCTCTGTAATCTTTTGACTACCGCCCACAGGATGGGTATGGGGTGCATAATAAACATATTAAACTAACTAAACTAACCTAGTAAGGAAAATCAGAGGTGTCTACCAAAACTCCCAGAATTATGCATGCCTGTGTTTAATCCGGGAGAAAACTTGGAGGAGTTTTGGTCTATCTTTAAAGCAGTCGTACATGATGCAAGTGTTACCAAATTATGCTATTTAAAGGGACAAGTAAGGGGAGATGCGCATGTTCTCATACAAGCATTACCAAATGTAGATGACTCCTACAGTGAGGCAGTTGACTTGTTTGAGGTCACTTACGGTAACTTGGAGCAAAGTAGGCTGGATCTAGTAGCTAATTTGGCTAGTTTGAAGACTCCAGATCATAACTGCAACGGCTTACAGCAATTTAGGATCAAATTAGAAAGCACTCTTAAGACCTTGAGTAATAAATATGATCTGGAGGGAGCAGAGTGGTTGTTGAGTGCCTTGATTCAGAATAAATTGAACCACAAGACAGTATAGTGGCTATCTAACAGATATCACAAGGGTTACTTCGGGTTGGAAGAAATAAGAGTGGACCTGCAGGAGCTAATTGTCCAACTGCAGACCAGCCAACCCATTACCTCTAGGAATACCACGTCTACAGACCCCAGTGCACCTGTCAAGTTCCACAAAAGGAAACTTTATCCCAATATCAATAATCATAAGTCACCTACTAAACGGGGTTACGTAGGCACATATCAAGTGACAGAGGCCAGTAATAGTGGTTCTCCACATCAAAGCAAGAGGAGGAAGTACCACAATAAGGGTAGCCCAGTTGATAAGAGGTCAGGCAAAGAAAGGAAAGATTGTATCTTCTGCAATGGTACTCATTTCTCTAAGAACTGTAATGCCTATAATTAATGTAAGGGACTGCCGTGCTAACTTGCACCATTGTTATCAGTGTAACAAGGGAAGACACCACATAGCTATGTGTAAGGGCGGATCTAATCGTAATGATGGTAAGAATAGTACTGATAGTGATAATAACCCGGACACAACAGTAGCCAACGTAAAGATTGCAGCTAATATCGGTAATGATGGCCTAGCTGAGGTAGCTTTACCTGTGTTGGATGTGGTGATTAATGATAAACGGCGTAAATCCAAAACTGTAACAGCATTACTGGATCAGGGATCACAACGTACCTTCATAAAACGTAATTGCCTTAATGGGATGAAGGTACAAATGGGAGATCCTGCTATACTCAAATTATCTGGCTTTTTCTCGAACAAGAAGGCCCAGTCATACGACACTGTTTATGTAACTGTCAGGCTGGGCAATGAGAGAAAACGTATTAATGTCGTAATTGTGGATAGGCTCCCAGAGAAAATATCTACAATAGGGCTTGGTAATGCTACTGAAAGGCTTTCAAGTAAGGTAAATTTGGCACCTTCTGGTGTAAATAATGATTCTGTGGGGCCAATAGATATTTTGATAGGTAGTGACCATTATGCCACCTTTGTAAAGGGTATGACAAAGAAATGCGGAGTCACCCTTCTAAGGACCGCAGGTCACGTGATGTATGGCAGGCTTCCTCGTACTGATAATGAATGACTGGAGGAAGTCATAAATACAGTTACTGTGTGTCTTACTCATGAAATATCACCCCAGTATAAATATACTTCAATAGAGGATGAAGTTGAACCTGTGTATAAATTATGGGAATTGGACAGCATAGAAATCAATGTAAATGAAGAAAGTCCAGATGATTCCTTTACTCAAGAACAATACCAGAAGGATGTTAAATTTGAATCTGGACAATACTGGGTGAGACTTCCATGGAAGCTGAACCATCCAGACCTACCAACTAATTACCGGATGGCGTATGGACAATTAAAGGCTCAGCTCCACGAACTGAGCAAGACACCAGAACTGTTGACTGCTTACGATGATATAATTAATGAGCAGTTAAATAATAAATTCATAGAGGAGGTACCTCCTGAGCAAGCCCAGATTTATGGTCACTATTTGCCACATCACGGAGTGAAGAAGGATTCTAAGACCACTCCTCTGAGGATTGTGTTTAATTGTAGTGCCAGGAGTAACAAAATGTACCTAGTTTGAATGACTGTTTGATGACAGGTCCGTCGTTGACGGAAAAACTGGGAGACATATTATTAAAGTTCAGGGTTAAGAATTATGCCTTTACGGCAGACATAAGTAAAGCTTTCCTGAGAGTGGGTCTGCAGGAGGCTGACCGGGATTGCACAAGGTTCTTATGGCCCGAGAATCCTAGTGACCCACTTAGTCCCCTGAAGACTTTTCGCTTCAGGAGTGTATTGTTTGGTGCTACCTCCAGTCCGTTCCTACTCCAGGCAACGATAAATGCACACCTTAAGCATACGGGTGGTCCACTGAGTGGAGTAATGGGTAAACAATTTTATGTGGACAATTTCCTGGGGGTGACGTCTACTGAAGAGGAACTAATGAGCATATATGAAAGGGCTAATGAAATAATGCAAGGTGCAAATATGCCTCTGAGGGAATGGAACAGTAATTCGTCCAGTTTAAGGGCTCAAATAAATAAAGACAACACTGGAGTTGAAGTGTCTGAATATAGTAATGTGCTGGGACTGACTTGGGACACAGAGAGAGACTTGTTATCGTTAAAGTCTAATAACTACAGCATGCCCAATAAATTAACCAAGAGAGTCTTACTTGCGGAAGTTTCAAAATGCTTCGATCCACTAGGCTTAGTGTCCCCACTTACCATAAGAGGAAAATTGTTGATACAAGAAGCATGGAAGTTTAAGAGTGCTTGGGATGAAACCCTACCTGAGGAATTTGTTGAAAGGTGGGAAGAACTAATAGGTGAATATGTAAAATTACCAATGTTGGAGTTCCCACGTAATGTGGCCAGTCAAGATGGAGAAAATGTACTCCGCATTTTTTGCGATGGTTTGAAATTAGCATATGGAGCAGTCGCTTACCTTCAATGTAATAGTGCCATTTCTCTTGTTATGTCTAAGGCTAGGGTGGCTCCAATCAAATCACGTACCTTACCTCAGTTGGAATTAACGGCCATTTATGTAGGTGTCAAATTAGCCAATTATATAAGAAATAAATTGCGAGAGATAAATATCAGCGACACCGTAATTTGGTCTGATGATGAGGTATCCTTACAATGGATTCGTAATGGTAACAGTAAGATTGTGTATGTACAGAACAGAGTCGCTGAAATCAATCAAATGCAGGAGAAATATAACAGTTTGGGTCAGCATATGTTAACCTTTAATCACATTCCTGGTGACGAGAATCCGGCTGACTTCTTGACTCGAGGCTTGACTTATGAAAAATTTGTGAGAGCTTTATCGTGGTTTAAAGGGCCAAGTTGGCTGGTGGACAAAATTAACTGGCCGGTGCAAAAGGCACATATTGCTCCTGTCGAAATTACGGTGAGCACCGCTCCAGTCAGTAGTCCCTCCTTAGCCATTGACATGAATAGGTATTCTTCCTTACCCAAGCTGATTAGCGTGACAAGGTTAGTGTTTAAATTTATAAGTAAGATGAATATCTCATATAATTTTCCCCATCCCCTGAAATACTGGCTACAGAGGGTACAAGAAGAAAACTACAGGGATGAGATTAAATTAATGATGGACAGAAAAATTGTGAAAGGCTCAATAATAGAAAAGCTGGAGCTGTATTTAGAGGATGATGTAATTAGGTGCAGAGGCAGGTTACACAATGCTGAATTGGGGGAATATGCTAAGCACCCAGTACCAACAATACCACCAGTCCGATAACATTCTTCTTTGCAAATATACAAGGTCTAAAGCCAGCAACAAACAACAAAATACCTTTCATCCGTGGACTGCTTGCAGAGGCAAAGGCAATGTTCGCGGCTTTCACTGAGACCCACATAAAGGATCACTTGGACAATGAAATATGGATCCCAGGTTACAACCTATACAGATGTGACAGAGTGAACAGGCAAAAGGGGGGGGTTGGCCTGTACATTGCAGAGTCACTTGTTTGCACAGAACTGCTTAATGCCTCAAATGACGTAGTGGAAGTTTTAGCAGTAAAGGTCGAGAACCAAAACCTAGTCATTGTGGTAGTCTACAAGCCTCCGGATGCAACATCCCAGCAATTCCAGGAACAGCTGTTAAAAATTGACCACTGTCTGGAAAATCTTCCAGCTCCTGCACCCAACATCTTGCTCCTGGGGGATTTCAACTTAAGGCACCTAAAATGGAGGAATATAGCAAATAATATTGTTGCAGTAATAACACCAGGAGGCAGCTCTGATGAAAACTCACACTCACACGAGCTTTTAAATCTCTGCACAAAATTCAATTAAAACCAGCAAATAATAGAGCCTACTAGACTGGAGAATACACTAGACCTCATATTCACTAACAATGATGATCTGATAAGAAATGTCACCATATCAAAAACAATATACTCAGATCACAACATAATTGAGGTTCAGACATGTATGCGAGGAGCCCCAGACCGACAAAATGAGACTAGTCACGAGGGAGCATTCACCAAATTCAACTTCAATAACAAAAACATAAAGTGGGACCAAGTAAACCAAGTCCTAACCGATATAAGCTGGGAAGATATACTAAGCAACACAGACCCAAACTTATGCCTAGAACAGATTAACTCGGTGGCACTCGATGTATGCACAAGGCTTATTCCTCTAAGAAAAAGGAGGAGTAGATGTAAAATAGAAAGAGACAGGCGCTCCCTTTACAGGCGACGGAAAAGAATAACAGAGCGGCTAAAAGAGGTCAATATATCTGAAATGCGCAGGGAGACACTGGTCAGAGAAATAGCAAGCATCGAACTTAAGCTAAAAGAATCCTTTAGGAGTCAGGAATCGCGGGAAGAACTAAAAGCTATAAATGAAATCGAAAGAAACCCAAAGTATTTCTTCTCCTATGCCAAATCAAAATCGAGAACAACGCCCAGTATTGGGCCCCTACTTAAACAAGATGGGTCCTACACAGATGACAGCAAGGAAATGAGTGAGCTACTCAAGTCCCAATATGACTCAGTTTTTAGCAAGCCGCTAACCAGACTGAGAGTCGAAGATCAAAATTAATTTTTTATGAGAGAGCCACAAAATTTGATTAACACAAGCCTATCCGATGTTATCCTGACGCCAAATGACTTCGAACAGGCGATAAATGACATGCCCATGCACTCTGCCCCAGGGCCAGACTCATGGAACTCTGTGTTCATCAAGAACTGCAAGAAGCCCCTATCATGAGCCTTTTCCATCCTATGGAGAGGGAGCATGGACACGGGGGTCATCCCTCAGTTACTAAAAACAACAGACATAGCCCCACTCCACAAAGGGGGCAGTAAAGCAACAGCAAAGAACTACAGACCAATAGCACTAACATCCCATATCATAAAAATCTTTGAAAGGGTCCTAAGAAGCAAGATCACCACCCATCTAGAAACCCATCAGTTACACAACCCAGGGCAACATGGGTTTAGAACAGGTCGCTCCTGTCTGTCTCAGCTACTGGATCACTACGACAAGGTCCTAAATGCACTAGAAGACAAAAAGAATGCAGATGTAATATATACAGACTTTGCAAAAGCCTTCGACAAGTGTGACCATCGCGTAATAGCGCACAAAATGCGCGCTAAAGGAATAACAGGAAAAGTCGGTCGATGGATCTATAATTTCCTCACTAACAGAACACAGAGAGTAGTCGTCAACAGAGTAAAGTCCGAGGCAGCTACGGTGAAAAGCTCTGTTCCACAAGGCACAGTACTAGCTCCCATCTTGTTCCTCATCCTCATATCCGACATAGACAAGGATGTCAGCCACAGCACCGTGTCTTCCTTTGCAGATGACACCCGAATCTGCATGACAGTGTCTTCCATTGCAGACACTGCAAGGCTCCAGGCAGACATCAACCAAATCTTTCAGTGGGCTGCAGAAAACAATATGAAGTTCAACGATGAGAAATTTCAATTACTCAGATATGGTAAACATGAGAAAATTAAATCTTCATCAGAGTACAAAACAAATTCTGGCCACGAAATAGAGTGAAACACCAACGTCAAAGACCTGGGAGTGATTATGTCGGAGGATCTCACCTTCAAGGACCATAACATTGTATCAATCGCATCTGCTAGAAAAATGACAGGATGGATAATGAGAACCTTCAAAACTAGGGAGGCCAAGCCCATGATGACACTCTTCAGGTCACTTGTTCTATCTAGGCTGGAATATTGCTGCACTCTAACAGCACCTTTCAAGGCAGGTGAAATTGCCGACCTAGAAAATGTACAGAGAACTTTCACGGCGCGCATAACGGAGATAAAACACCTCAATTACTGGGAGCGCTTGAGGTTTCTAAACCTGTATTCCCTGGAACGCAGGAGGGAGAGATACATGATTATATACACCTGGAAAATCCTAGAGGGACTAGTACCGAACTTGCACACGAAAATCACTCACTACGAAAGCAAAAGACTTGGCAGACGATGCACCATCCCCCCAATGAAAAGCAGGGGTGTCACTAGCACGTTAAGAGACCATACAATAAGTGTCAGGGGCCCGAGACTGTTCAACTGCCTCCCAGCACACATAAGGGGGATTACCAACAGACCCCTGGCAGTCTTCAAGCTGGCACTGGACAAGCACCTAAAGTCAGTTCCTGATCAGCCGGGCTGTGGCTCGTACGTTGGTTTGCGTGCAGCCAGCAGCAACAGCCTGGTTGATCAGGCGCTGATCCACCAGGAGGCCTGGTCACAGACCGGGCCGCGGGGGCGTTGACCCCCGAAACTCTCTCCAGGTAAACTCCAGGTAAAACCCTATCTTGCTGCCCAAAACTCATCACCTGACAACCTTGATTGTCTTTAATGCCCATAATAACGTGATGCACTGTGGGGTGCAGGATACCTTAAACTGTATTCGGGAAACCTTCTGGATTCCACAAGGACGGCAAAGTGTAAAAAGGGTTATCAAGTCGTGTGTAATATGTCACCGGGTGGATGCCAGAACCTACATGTACCCAGGTCCTCCACCATTGTCCAAGGAACGCGTGCAGTTGGTAAAACCATTTGATGTGACCGGAGTGGACTATAGTGGGCCAATCATTTTAACAGGTACTTCAGATGGTGTTCCCTTGAAGGTGTATGTATGTCTATTTACTTGTACAGCTACTAGGGCTGTTCATCTAGAAGTGGCTCAGGACTTGTCTGCAGAACAGTTCATACAGCTGTTCCGGATATTTGCAGCTAGGAGATCCTGTCCAAGATTGATGATCTCAGATAATGCCACCAATTTTGTAGCGGGTGCTCAACACTTGATGGAGTTAAATAAGAGTGATGATGTACAGTCTTTATTGACCCAGCGAGGGTGTGTCTGGAAATTTATTACTCCCAGAGCCCCTTCGCATGGAGGACTGTACGAAAGAATGATTGGTACAGTGAAAAGATGTCTTCGTAAGGTGCTATACACGAAGAGAATTATTTTGGAGAAATTCCGTGCAGTGTTGGTGGAGGCAGAGAATCTGGTAAACAATCGCCCTCTGTCATACATGAGCGACACTCCTGACACGGAGATCCTGACTCCCTCTCACCTAATATGCGGACGAAGGTTAGAAGCTGCACCTATCTATAGAGATAATCCCGAGGGAAGTGATGAGGATTACAATAACGTTACCGTGTTGACTGATAAGTTCAAGATGTTAAATAAGGTAATTACTCATTGGTCCGATGTGTGGCGTAAAGAATATCTTCATACACTACATGAACACTTTTATGGTGCGCCAGAGGCAGTAAACCGACAGAACATTCAACCAGGTGACATTGTGTTAATTGATACTGAACAACATCGAACATTGTGGCCTCTGGGCAAGGTAGTTACATTATACCCAGAAGCACAAGGTGTTGTCAGAGACGTCAAGGTGTTGTGTCATGGTCAGGAAAGTTTGCGTACCATTAATAAATTAATTCCCTTAGAATTAAATGGTGTTCAATCCAGTGCAGATGGAAATCTAAGGAAAAGTGACATGAGTGATATTGAAGACACTGACCGAGTAATTGTAGTAAGACCCACTAGGAAAACAGCAGCGCAATCCAGAGAGGGCAATTTAAGTCGTTTAACAACGACTTCCGCCCGGCCGCAGTGTGGAAATTATTTAATTTCTGAAGCTATAGTGCCTAATAAGTGTTTAATGTGTTGATTTGGGTCAAAATGTATTTGTATTTTGAATGGAACCAACTGCGTTCCCGCTGTGCCTGCGCAGATGTGCGGGTGTATAGGTTGAGCTGGGGCACGAGGAGGAGCAGTGTTTTGAATGTAGTGAGGAAGCTGTGAAACATAGGATCAGGAAATTGGCGTCCACGGCGGCCTAAGGATTAATATAGGCCTCACTTCCTAACAGGAAGTGTCGTAACTGTTCCTGGTGAAGAGTGAGGGAACGTGATTTATGTGATTTACGTGACCACCGTAATAAAGTGGTAAAATGAGTGGATAATAGTAGGACCTGGGGTGACGGGTGCGCCGTCATGGAATGTGTCCAGGGGAAATTACCCATGAGTTAATCCTCACTCATCGGTCTCAGATCTTAATGGAGTGACCTCTAATATGTATAATAATTATGAGACGTTAAATCGTCTTGTGAATGGTAATATAATCAGTGATAATAACATTAAGTTAAGAGAATGCGGGAAGTGAAAAAAATCGCTCTGCTCCGAGTGAACGCGTGGTTCTCGTCACGAGGATAGCGAAGTTTTATGGAATCACGACTTCTAAACCGGGACAAACCAAAGGATTCCTCGTCCTGCTGGAATAAGAACCGTGTCGGTGTAGCAGGACATCGAAATGAGATGGTGAATGGAGGAAATAAGGAGCATCAATCACCCACAGTTAAGTAACCTTTCTAGTCATAGCAGACTGATACTGGCCAGTTAGGTATGTTTTAATTGGATAGGTTATGGGTGATCCAGCCACATCAAGTGACCACCAGAGAATATCTGGTAAGTGGTGGGATTATGTACAAGTGTTTTTCCCTTGATGGATATATCCATGTGTAACCTACCCCTTCCCCCTCCATTCATTCAGTTAAACTAATATAATTTATACAGTCCACAATTAATTAGTTGCGCCATACTTGAGGGTGCTACCCAACTTATACTGGTCTCGGATAGATATGGATAAGATTGTGAGGGTCGAGGGGTCACCTGCAGTGACCAGAGGTGGTTAAGTTTTCTCACATGTCTACACGGGGTGACTGCGGTAAACAATATCGTTGTTGTCTCCCAAGAAGATTACTCGTATGCATGTAATGTTGAGGTATGTACAAGTAATCACCCCAATAAAATTTTCCATATGCCTTTTACCCTCCCCCCCACAAAATAAAAAGTATTTAAGATATTCCAAAAATGTGTCCATTAGAAATTCAAACACACTTTGTTTTTTATATTGTCTGTGAAAATAATTTCAATCCAATCATTAATAATGGTGCGTTGTTAAGGAATAAGCCGAAATCTTACTTTCGAGATATTCGGGTAAACGCACCGACTAGCTAGTTACCTCAAGAAATTTAAAAAAAAAAGAAAAAGAAAATCAGGCTAATTTGGCTTTTTTTTTTTTTTGCATTGTAAGCAATTTCTTATTGTTTCTCATGTATAGTATGCCGTTTTCTGTAGTGGCACCAAAGATAACATAGAAAATGATTCTCTTATATTGGGGAACTGACGTAATCATTTCATAAAGATCAGCCACCACCTCCGGGTATAATATACAGATATTATTATTTTGGTCGGCTTTCTTATGCATTTAGCCAAGTTATATTATGTATATTATCATTACTGAAAAAATTACATAAGCAGAAAAAAATGATATTAGTAATAATAGTGTCAGTATAAGACACCTTGTGAGGGGTGATCAGACTGTTGTCATAGGCAACTGGATGTTGCACCATCATGCAAGCTTCGCCAACCTCTGCTATAAGCTCCTCCCACCTCTGATATAAGCTCCTCCCACCTCTGATATAAGCTCCTCCCACCTCTGCTATAAGCTCCTCCCACCTCTGATATAAGCTCCTCCCACCTCTAATATAAACTCCGCCAACCTCTGATATAAGCTCCTCCCACCTCTGCTATAAGCTCCTCCCACCTCTGATATAAGCTCCTCCCACCTCTGATATAAGCTCCTCCCACCTCTGATATAAGCTCCTCCCACCTCTGATATAAACACTGCCCACCTCTGATATAAGCTCCTCCCACCTCTGATATAAGCTCCTCCCACCTCTGATATAAGCTCCTCCCACCTCTGATATAAGCTCCTCCCACCTCTGATATAAGCTCCTCCCACCTCTGATATAAGCTCCTCCCACCTCTGATATAAGCTCCTCCCACCTCTGATATAAGCTCCTCCCACCTCTGCTATAAGCTCCTCTCTGATATAAGCCCACCTCTGATATAAGCTCCTCCCACCTCTGATATAAGCTCCTCCCACCTCTGATATAAGCTCCTCCCACCTCTGATATAAGCTCCTCCCACCTCTGATATAAGCTCCTCCCACCTCTGATATAAGCTCCTCCCACCTCTGATATAAGCTCCTCCCACCTCTGATATAAGCTACTCCCACCTCTGATATAAGTTCCTCCCACCTCTGACATAAGCTCCTCCCACCTCTGATATAAGCTCCTCCCACCTCTGACTCTCCCACCTCTGATATAAGCTCCTCCCACCTCTGATATAAGCCCCTCCATCATCTGATATAAGCCTCTGATATAAGCTCCTCCCACCTCTGATATAAGCTCCTCCCACCTCTGATATAAGCTCCTCCCACCTCTGATATAAGCTCCTCCCACCTCTGATATAAGCTCCTCCCACCTCTGATATAAGCTCCTCCCACCTCTGATATAAGCTCCTCCCACCTCTGATATAAGCTCCTCCCACCTCTGATATAAGCTCCTCCCACCTCTGATATAAGCTCCTCCCACCTCTGATATAAGCTCCTCCCACCTCTGTTATAAGCTTCTCCCACCTCTGATATAAGCCCCTCCATCCTCTGATATAAGCACTGCCCACCTCTGATATAAGCTCCTCCCACCTCTGCTATAAGCTCCTCCCACCTCTGTTATAAGCTTCTCCCACCTCTGATATAAGCTCTGCCCACCTCTGATATAAGCTCCTTCCACCTCTGATATAAGCTCCTTCCACCTCTGATATAAGCTCTGCCCACCTCTGATATAAGCTCTGCCCACCTCTGATATAAGCTCCTCCCACCTCTGATATAAGCTCTGCCCACCTCTGATATAAGCTCCTCCCACCTCTGATATAAGCTCTGCCCACCTCTGATATAAGCTCCTCCCACCTCTGATATAAGCTTCTCCCACCTCTGATATAAGCTCCTCCCACCTCTGATATAAGCTACTCCCACCTCTGATATAAGCTCCTCCCACCTCTGATATAAGCTCCTCCCACCTCTGATATAAGCTCCTCCCACCTCTGATATAAGCTCCTCCCACCTCTGATATAAGCTCCTCCCACCTCTGATATAAGCTTCTCGCACCTCTGATATAAGCTTCTCGCACCTCTGATATAAGCTCCTCCCACCTCTGATATAAGCTCCTCCCACCTCTGATATAAGCTCACCTCTGATATAAGCTCCTCCCACCTCTGATATAAGCTCTGCCCACCTCTGATATAAGCTCCTCCCACCTCTGATATAAGCTCCTCCCACCTCTGATATAAGCTCCTCCCACCTCTGATATAAGCTCCTCCCATATAAGCTACTCGCACCTCTGATATAAGCTCCTCCCACCTCTGATATAAGCTCCTCCCACCTCTGATATAAGCTCCTCCCACCTCTGATATAAGCTCCTCTCTGATATAAGCTCACCTCTGATATAAGCTCCTCCCACCTCTGATATAAGCTCCTCCCACCTCTGATATAAGCTCCTCCCACCTCTGATATAAGCTCCTCCCACCTCTGATATAAGCTCCTCCCACCTCTGATATAAGCTCCTCCCACCTCTGATATAAGCTCCTCCCACCTCTGATATAAGCTCCTCCCACCTCTGATATAAGCTCCTCCCACCTCTGATATAAGCTCCTCCCACCTCTGATATAAGCTCCTCCCACCTCTGATATAAGCTCCTCCCACCTCTGATATAAGCTCCTCCCACCTCTGATATAAGCTCCTCCCACCTCTGATATAAGCTCCTCCCACCTCTGATATAAGCTCCTCCCACCTCTGATATAAGCTCCTCCCACCTCTGATATAAGCTCCTCCCACCTCTGATATAAGCTCTCCCACCTCTTATATAAGCCCCTCCCACCTCTAATATAAGCTCTCCCACCTCTGATATAAGCTCCTCCCACCTCTGATATAAGCTCCTCCCACCTCTGATATAAGCTCCTCCCACCTCTGATATAAGCTCCTCCCACCTCTGATATAAGCTCCTCCCACCTCTGATATAAGCTCCTCCCACCTCTGATATAAGCTCCTCCCACCTCTGATATAAGCTCCTCCCACCTCTGATATAAGCTCCTCCCACCTCTGATATAAGCTCCTCCCACCTCTGATATAAGCTCCTCCCACCTCTGATATAAGCTCCTCCCACCTCTGATATAAGCTCTCTCCCACCTCTGATATAAGCTCCTCCCACCTCTGATATAAGCTCCTCCCACCTCTGATATAAGCTCCTCTGATATAAGCCCACCTCTGATATAAGCTCCTCCCACCTCTGATATAAGCTCCTCCCACCTCTGATATAAGCTCCTCCCACCTCTGATATAAGCTCCCCACCTCTGATATAAGCCACCTCTGATATAAGCTCCTCCCACCTCTGATATAAGCTCCTCCCACCTCTGATATAAGCTCCTCCCACCTCTGATATAAGCTCCTCCCACCTCTGATATAAGCTCCTCCCACCTCTGATATAAGCTCCTCCCACCTCTGATATAAGCTTCTCGCACCTCTGATATAAGCTCCTCCCACCTCTGATATAAGCTCCTCCCACCTCTGATATAAGCTCCTCCCACCTCTGATATAAGCTCTGCCCACCTCTGATATAAGCTCCTCCCACCTCTGATATAAGCTCCTCCCACCTCTGATATAAGCTCCTCCCACCTCTGATATAAGCTCCTCCCACCTCTGATATAAGCTCCTCCCACCTCTGATATAAGCTCCTCCCACCTCTGATATAAGCTCCTCCCACCTCTGATATAAGCTCCTCCCACCTCTGATATAAGCTCCTCCCACCTCTGATATAAGCTCCTCCCACCTCTGATATAAGCTCCTCCCACCTCTGATATAAGCTCCTCCCACCTCTGATATAAGCTCCTCCCACCTCTGATATAAGCTCCTCCCACCTCTGATATAAGCTCTGCCCACCTCTGATATAAGCTCCTCCCACCTCTGATATAAGTTCCTCCCACCTCTGATATAAGCTCCTCCCACCTCTGATATAAGCTCCTCGCACCTCTGATATAAGCTTTTCCCATCTCTGCCATAAGCTCCTCCCACCTCTGATATAAGCTCCTCCCACCTCTGATATAAGCTCCTCCCACCTCTGATATAAGCTCCTCCCTCCCACCTCTGATATAAGCTCCTCCCACCTCTGATATAAGCTCCTCCCACCTCTGATATAAGCTCCTCCCACCTCTGATATAAGCTGCTCCCACCTCTGATATAAGCTCCTCCCACCTCTGATATAAGCTGCTCCCACCTCTGATATAAGCTCCTCCCACCTCTGATATAAGCTCCTCCCACCTCTGATATAAGCTCCTCCCACCTCTGATATAAGCTTCTCCCACCTCTGATATAAGCTCCTCCCACCTCTGATATAAGCTCCTCCCACCTCTGATATAAGCTTCTCCCACCTCTGATATAAGCTCCTCCCACCTCTGATATAAGCTCCTCCCACCTCTGATATAAGCTCCTCCCACCTCTGATATAAGCTTCTCTGATATAAGCTTCTCGCACCTCTGATATAAGCTCCTCCCACCTCTGATATAAGCTCCTCCCACCTCTGATATAAGCTTCTCGCACCTCTGATATAAGCTCCTCCCACCTCTGATATAAGCTCCTCCCACCTCTGATATAAGCTTCTCGCACCTCTGATATAAGCTCCTCCCACCTCTGATATAAGCTCCTCCCACCTCTGATATAAGCTCCTCCCACCTCTGATATAAGCTTCTCCCACCTCTGATATAAGCTCCTCCCACCTCTGATATAAGCTCCTCCCACCTCTGATATAAGCTTCTCCCACCTCTGATATAAGCTCCTCCCACCTCTGATATAAGCTCCTCCCACCTCTGATATAAGCTCCTCCCACCTCTGATATAAGCTCCTCCCACCTCTGATATAAGCTTCCCACCTCGCCACCTCGGATATAAGCTCTTCCCACCTCTGATATAAGCTCCTCCCACCTCTGATATAAGCTCCTCCCACCTCTGATATAAGCTCCTCCCACCTCTGATATAAGCTTCTCCCACCTCTGATATAAGCTTCTCGCACCTCTGATATAAGCTTCTCGCACCTCTGATATAAGCTCCTCCCACCTCTGATATAAGCTCCTCCCACCTCTGATATAAGCTCCTCCCACCTCTGATATAAGCTCCTCCCACCTCTGATATAAGCTCCTCCCACCTCTGATATAAGCTTCTCCCACCTCTGATATAAGCTTCTCCCACCTCTGATATAAGCTTCTCGCACCTCTGATATAAGCTCCTCCTACCTCTGATATAAGCTCCTCCCACCTCTGATATAAGCTCCTCCTCCTCCCACCTCTGATATAAGCTCCTCCCACCTCTGATATAAGCTCCTCCCACCTCTGATATAAGCTCCTCACACCTCTGATATAAGCTCCTCCCACCTCTGATATAAGCTCCTCCCACCTCTGATATAAGCTCCTCCCACCTCTGATATAAGCTCCTCCCACCTCTGATATAAGCTCCTCCCACCTCTGATATAAGCTCCTCCCACCTCTGATATAAGCTCCTCCCACCTCTGATATAAGCTCCTCCCACCTCTGATATAAGCTCCTCCCACCTCTGATATAAGCTCCTCCCACCTCTGATATAAGCTCCTCCCACCTCTGATATAAGCTCCTCCCACCTCTGATATAAGCTCCTCCCACCTCTGATATAAGCTCCTCCCACCTCTGATATAAGCTCCTCCCACCTCTGATATAAGCTCCTCCCACCTCTGATATAAGCTCCTCCCACCTCTGATATAAGCTCTGCCCACCTCTGATATAAGCTCCTCCCACCTCTGATATAAGCTCCTCCCACCTCTGATATAAGCTGCAATTTGACATAAGCCTTCCTCACTCTCTGATGCCCACCCCACAAGGCTGCACCCCATATGCTCCACCTCAAGCTCACTTGATATGCTCACCTCATAAAGCTCCACTGATATGGCTCACTGATATGAGCCCACCTATATAAGTTCTCCACTGAGAGCAAGCTCTCTGGCCTCTGAGAAAGCTGTCACTGATATGGTTTTCACCTTATAGCAAAGTCTTCCTGCTCTACATGCTTCTCCACTATATGGCCTGCCCTGATAAGTTTCACTTATATAAGCTACCAGAGATGAAGCTCCACCTCTATAAGCTTCTCCACCCTCATATAAGCTCTCCACTTAAAGCTCACCCTATATAAGTTTCATCTCTGATACAGTGCTTCTCAAATTCTAGTATACAAAGCTCTGTCCCATATAGCTTCCCACTTTATGCAAGTCCCACTCTGATAAGCAAAGCTCACTGATAAAGCCCTCACCTGTGATATGTTTCCACCCATATGTTCTTCTGCCCTATGCTCCACCTCAGGTGCTTTCTGCACTCTATGTCTCATCTTCAGATATAAGTCTCTGTCTGAGAAAGCCTCCGCCTGACAGCCCTCCCACCCCTAGTGCTCCACTCCCACCCTGATGCTCCAACTTTATATAGCCTCACCTGATATAAGTCTTCACTTATATTTCTCAACTGACATAGTTCTCACTGATATATGCCTCTCACTTCATACAGCAAGCTCTCACTTCTGATGAGGTTTCTCACTTCTATATAAGCTCCTCCACCCTCTGATATAATGCTCACTTCTAGGCAAGCTCTCCCATCTGAGGAAAGCCTCCAGCCCATGCTCTCCCACCCTCAAGCCCTCCTCACCTCATATGGTGCTTCCCAAATTCTCTATACAAGCCTCCTCCTCACCCTCACAGGCTTCTCCCACCGCTGGGACAGTAAGCTCTCCCACCTCTTGGGACATAAGCCCTCCCCACCCCTGACAAGCCTCTCCTCCTCCCACCTCTGATATAAGCTCCTCCCACCTCTGATATAAGCTCCTCCCACCTCTGATATAAGCTCCTCCCACCTCTGATATAAGCTCCTCCCACCTCTGATATAAGCTCCTCCCACCTCTGATATAAGCTCCTCCCACCTCTGATATAAGCTCCTCCCACCTCTGATATAAGCTCCTCCCACCTCTGATATAAGCTCCTCCCACCTCTGATATAAGCTCCTCCCACCTCTGATATAAGCTCCTCCCACCTCTGATATAAGCTCCTCCCACCTCTGATATAAGCTCCTCCCACCTCTGATATAAGCTCCTCCCACCTCTGATATAAGCTCCTCCCACCTCTGATATAAGCTCCTCCCACCTCTGATATAAGCTCCTCCCACCTCTGATATAAGCTCCTTCCACCTCTGATATAAGCTCCTCCCACCTCTGATATAAGCTCCTCCCACCTCTGATATAAGCTCCTTCCACCTCTGATATAAGCTCCTCCCACCTCTGATATAAGCTCCTCCCACCTCTGATATAAGCTCCTCCCACCTCTGATATAAGCTCCTCCCACCTCTGATATAAGCTCCTCCCACCTCTGATATAAGCTCCTCCCACCTCTGATATAAGCTACTCCCACCTCTGATATAAGCCCCTCCCACCTCTGATATAAGCTTCTCCCACCTCTGATATAAGCCCCTCCCACCTCTGATATAAGCTCCTCCCACCTCTGATATAAGCTCCTCCCACCTCTGATATAAGCTCCTCCCACCTCTGATATAAGCTTCTCCCACCTCTGATATAAGCTCTGCCCACCTCTGATATAAGCTCCTCCCACCTCTGATATAAGCTGCTCCCACCTCTGATATAAGCCCCTCCCACCTCTGATATAAGCTTCTCCCACCTCTGATATAAGCTCCTCCCACCTCTGATATAAGCTCCTCCCACCTCTGATATAAGCTCTGCCCACCTCTGATATAAGCTCCTCCCACCTCTGATATAAGCTCTGCCCACCTCTGATATAAGCTCCTCCCACCTCTGATATAAGCTCCTCCCACCTCTGATATAAGCTCTGCCCACCTCTGATATAAGCTCCTCCCACCTCTGATATAAGCTCCTCCCACCTCTGATATAAGCTCCTCCCACCTCTGATATAAGCTCCTCCCACCTCTGATATAAGCTCCTCCCACCTCTGATATAAGCTCCTCCCACCTCTGATATAAGCTCCTCCCACCTCTGATATAAGCTCCTCCCACCTCTGATATAAGCTCCTCCCACCTCTGATATAAGCTTCTCCCACCTCTGATATAAGCTCCTCCCACCTCTGATATAAGCTCCTCCCACCTCTGATATAAGCTCCTCCCACCTCTGATATAAGCTTCTCTGATATAAGCCCCTCCATCCTCTGATATAAGCTCCTCCCACCTCTGATATAAGCTCCTCCCACCTCTGATATAAGCTCCTCCCACCTCTGATATAAGCTCCTCCCACCTCTGATATAAGCTCCTCCAACATTGTAATGATATTAAGTAGTAAATTTAGTGTATTACAAAGAAAAATAGACAGAAAATTAAAAAACAAACAAAAAATATATAAAAAATTCACCTCGCACTTACCCATATATTTACCTGGCGGGTCGTCACTTGACAAGTTTCAAGAGGCTATAATTTGCTTCAGAAACATCGTATTACCATGAGGGTTTCTCCAAAATGTTGCCAGATACTTACACTATTTTTCTGTAAACAAAACCCAAAATCATATTTTTTCGCATAATTATCATGACCACGTGAGAAATTCCACAGCAACGTCTGTTGTTGGGGCAATGGATGAATTCCCTACAATGTTTGTTAACTGTGGTCGGATGTACATCATCAATGTGGGATGGAGGAGGCTGTGTCTGCTGTCTTTGTGTACACTCTGTCGGGATGTACATGATACCCGATTTGTTTATATATGTGTGTAATTCTGTTGGGTGGCTCCAACAAGTTTGGTGACCCACATGTAAGACTTAGGACACATCATGGGATGGGAAAAGGGGAGGTATGTACTCACATGTAGTTGTGAGTGTGGTGTGCTCTGCTTGACGACGGCAGGGTAGTATAACTATTATGGGTTATTTCATGTGTTTTTAAATATTTATTTCATGTAATGTCATATTTTAAATAAAATATGAAAAAAAATGTTAACTGATCACTATTCTGTAATTTGTTCAGGTGTGTAACCATGTATTAACATGTTCACGATTCACTTTCTTTGAAATTTGTCATGACAGTGACCAGCTCTACCTGGGGCATATTACCTTAGTAAATTCTCATTATTGTAATCAGATCCAGTTCATTACCTTTGTAATTAGTCATGAGTGTGACCAACTCTATCTGGAGCTCATTACCTTTGTAACTTGGTAACGACTGAGGTCACATCTTTAGACTTCCGCCCACAGGATGGGTGTGGGGTGACTACCGCCCACAGGATGGGTGTGGGGTGACTACCGCCCACAGGATGGGTGTGGGGTGACTACCGCCCACAGGATGGGTGTGGGGTGACTACCGCCCACAGGATGGGTGTGGGGTGACTACCGCCCACAGGATGGGTGTGGGGTGACTACCGCCCACAGGATGGGTGTGGGGTGACTACCGCCCACAGGATGGGTGTGGGGTGACTACCGCTCACAGGATGGGTGTGGGGTGACTACCGCTCACAGGATGGGTATGGGGAGACTGCCACTCACAGGATGAGTATGGGGTGACTAATGCCCACAGAATGAGTATCGTGTGACTACCGCCCACATGACAGTTAAGCGGTGACTACCACCAACAGGATGGGAATGGGGTGATTACCGCTCAGAGGATGAGTATGGTGGGACTACCGATCACAGGATGAGTATGGGATGATTACCATCCTCAGGATGGGCATGGTGTGACTACCACCCACAGGATGGGTATTGTGTGACTACCACCAACAGGATGGGTGTGGGGTGACTACCGCCCACAGGATGCGTATGGAGTGAATACCGCCCACAGGATGTGTATCGTGTGACTACTACACACAGGATGGGTATGGGGTGACTACCACTTACAGGATGGGTATTGGGAGACTACCGCCCACAGGATGGATATGGCGTGACTACCGCTCACAGGACTGGTATAGTGGGACTACCACCCACAGGATGGGGATGGGGTGACTCCCACACTCAGGATGGGTATGGTGTGACTACTGCCCACGGGATAAGTATGGTGTGACTACTGCCTAAAGGATGGGTATGGGGTGACTACCACCCACAGGAGGGGTATGGGGTGACTGTCACCCACAGGATCGGTAAGGGATGGTTACGAGATACAGAATGGGTAAGGGATGACTACCACCCTCAGGATGGGTATGGGATGACTTCCACCCACAGGGTGGATATGGGGTGACTGCCACACACAGGATATGTATGGGTGACTGCCACCCACAGGATGGGTATGGGGTGACTACAACTCACAGGATGGGGATGGGGTGACTACTGCCCACAGGATGGGTATGGGGTGACTACCACCCACAGGATGGGTATGGGGTGACTACAACCCACAGGATTGGTATGGGGTGACTACCACCCACAGGATAGGTATGGGGTGACTACCACCTACAGGATGGGTATGGGGTGACTACCACCCACAGGGTGGGTATTGAGTAACTACCGCCCACAGGATGGGTATGGTGTGACTATCACCCACAGGATGGGGATGGGGTGACTACCACCCAAAGGATGGGTATGGGGTGACTACCACCCGCAGGATGGGGATGGGGTGACTACCACCCTCAAGATGGGTATGGGGTACTACTCACAGACTACTACACCCGCAGGATGGGGATGGGGTGACTACCACCCACAGGATGGGGATGAGTTGACTAAGATGGGTATGGGGACTACCACCCGAGGATTGGGATGGGGTGACTACTAAGATGGGTATGGGGCGACTACTACCCACAGGATGAGTATGGCGTGACTACCACCCACAGGATGGGTATGATGTGACTACCACCCACAGGATGGGGATGGGGTGACTACCACCCACAGGATGAGGATGAGTTGACTACCACCCACAGGATGGGTATGAGGTGACTACCACCCGCAGGATTGGGATGGGGTGACTACCACCCTCAAGATGGGTATGGGGTGACTACTACCCATAGGATGAGTATGGAGTGACTACCACGCACAGCATGGGTATATTGTGACTACCAATCGCAGGATGGGAATGGGGTGACTACCACCCACAGGATGGGTATGGGTGACTACCACCCACAGGATGGGGATGGGGTGACTTCCACCCACAGGATGGGTATGGGTAACTACCACCCGCAGGATGGGTATGGGGTGACTACCACCCACAGGGTGGATATGGGGAGACTGCCACACACAGGATATGTATGGGTGACTGCCACCCACAGGATGGGTATGGGGTGACTACCACTCACAGGATGGGGATGGGGTGACTACAGCCCACAGGATGGGTATGGGGTGACTACAACCCACAGGATGGGTATGGGGTGACTACAACCCACAGGATTGGTATGGGGTGACTACCACCCACAGGATAGGTATGGGGTGACTACCACCCACAGGATGGGTATGGGGTGACTACCACCCACAGGGTGGGTATTGAGTAACTACCGCCCACAGGATGGGTATGGTGTGACTTCCACCCACAGGATGGGTATGGTGCGACTATCACCCACAGGATGGGGATGGGGTGACTACCACCCACAGGATGGGTATGGGGTGACTACCACCCGCAGGATGGGGATGGGGTGACTACCACCCTCAAGATGGGTATGGGGCGACTACTACTCACAGGATGAGTATGGCGTGACTACCACCAACAGGATGGGTATGATGTGACTACCACCCACAGGATGGGGATGGGGTGACTACCACCCACAGGATGGGGATGAGTTGACTACCACCCACAGGATGGGTATGAGGTGACTACCACCCGCAGGATTGGGATGGGGTGACTACCACCCTCAAGATGGGTATGGGGTGACTACTACCCACAGGATGAGTATGGAGTGACTACCACCCACAGGATGGGTATATTGTGACTACCACCCACAGGATGCGGATGGGGTGACTACCACCCACAGAATGGGTATGGGTGACTACCACCCACAGGATGGGTATATTGTGATTACCGCCAAGAGGATGGGGATGGGGTGGCTACCAGCCAAAGGATGAGTATGGGTGACTACCACCCACAGAATGTGTATGGGGTGACTACCACCCACAGGATGGGAATGGGGTGACTACAACCCACAGGATGGGTATGGGGTGACTACCACCCAGAGGAAGGGTATATTATGCCTACCACCCACGAGATGGGTATGGGGTGACTACCGCCCACGGGATGGGTATACGGTGACTACCACCCACAGGATGGGTATGGGGTGACTACCACCAACAGGATGGGTATATTGTGACTACCACCCAAAGGATGGGTATGGGGTGACTACCGCTCACAGGATGGGAATTGGGTGACTGCCACACACAGGATGGGTATGCTGTGACTACCGCCCACAGGATGGGAATGGGGTGACTACCGCCCACAGGATGGGTACGGGTTGACTACCGCGCACACCATGTGTATGGGGTCACTACAGATCACAGGATGGGTATAGGGTGACTACCGCCAACAGGATGGGTATGACGGACTAACACCCACAGGATGGGTATGGGTTGATTACTGCCCACAGGATGGGTATGGGGGACTACCACGCACAGGATGGGTATGGTGTGACTACCGCCCACAGGATGGGTATGGGGTGACTAAAACCCACAGCTTAAGTGTGGTGTGACTACAACCCAAAGGATGGGTATGGGGTGACTACGGCCCACAAAACGAGTATGATGTCACTACTGCCCACAGGATGGGTATGGGGTGACTAATGCATACAGGATGAGTATCGTGTGACTACCACCCACATGACAGTTATGCGGTGACTACCACCCACAGGATGGGAATGGGATGACTACCGCTCAAAGGATGGGTATGGTGAGACTACTGCCTACAGGATGAGTATGCGGTGACTACCACCCACAGGATGGGTATGGGGTGACTACCACCCACAGGATGGGAATATTGTGACTACCACCCACAGGATGGGTATGGGGTGACTACCGCCCACAGGATGGGTATAGGGTGACTATCACCCACAGGATGGGTATATTGTGACTACCACCCACATGATGGGTATGGGGTGACTACCACGAACAGGATGGGTATATTGTGACTTCCACACACAGGATGGGTATGGGGTGACTACCGCTCACAAAATGGGTATGGGGTGACTACCGCCCACAGGATGGGAATGGGGTGACTCCCACACTCAGGAAGGGTATGGTGTGACTACTGCCCACAGGATAAGTATGGTGTGACTACTGCCTAAAGGATGGGTATGGGGTGACTGCCACCCACAGGAGGGGTGTGGGGTGACTGTCACCCACAGGATCGGTAAGGGATGGTTACGAGATACAGAATGGGAAAGGGATGACTACCACCCTCAGGATGGGTATGGGATGACTTCCACCCACAGGGTGAATATGGGGTGACCGCCACACACATGATATGTATGGGTGACTGCCACCCAAAGGATGGGTATGGGGTGACTACCACTCACAGGATGGGGATGGGGTGACTACTGCCCACAGGACGGGTATGGGGTGACTACCATCCACACGATGGGTATGGTGTGACTTCCACCCACAGGATGGGTATGGTGCGACTATCACCCACACGATGGGGATGGGGTGACTACCACCCACAGGATGGGGATGGGGTGACTACCACCCACAGGATGGGTATGGGGTGACTACCACCCGCAGGATGGGGATGGGGTGACTACCACCCTCAAGATGGGTATGGGGCGACTACTACCCACAGGATGAGTATGGCGTGACTACCACCCACAGGATGGGTATGATGTGACTACCACCCACAGGATGGGGATGGGGTGACTACCACCCACAGGATGGGGATGAGTTGACTACCACCCACGGGATGGGTATGAGGTGACTACCACCCGCAGGATTGGGATGGGGTGACTACCACCCTCATGATGGGTATGGGGTGACTACTACCCACAGGATGAGTATGTAGTGACTACCACCCACAGGATGGGTATATTGTGACTACCAATCGCAGGATGGGGATGGGGTGACTACCACCCACAGGATGGGTATGGGTGACTACCACCCGCAGGATGGGGATGGGGTGACTACCACCCACAGGATGGGTATGGGTGACTACCACCCGCAGGATGGGGATGGGGTGACTACCACCCACAGGATGGGTATATTGTGACTACCAATCGCAGGATGGGGATGGGGTGACTACCACCCACAGGATGGGTATGGGTGACTACCACCCGCAGGATGGGGATGGGGTGACTTCCACCCACAGGGTGAATATGGGGTGACTACCACACACAGGATGGGTATGTGGTGACTACCGCCCACAAGATAGGTATGGGGTGACTACCACCCACAGGATGGGTATGGGGTGACTTCCGCCCACAGGATGGGCAAGGGGTGGCTACAGCCCACAGGATGGGGATGGGATGACTACCACCCACAGGATGGGTATGGGTGACTACCACCTGCAGGATGGGGATGGGGTGACTACCACCCACAGGATGGGTATGGGTAACTACCACCCACAGGATGGGTATGGGGTGACTACCACCCACAGGGTGGGTATTGTGTAACTACCGCCCACAGGATGGGTATGGGTGCCACCCACAGGATGGGTATGGGGTGACTACCACTCACAGGATGAGGATGGGGTGACTACTGCCCACAGGATGGGTATGGGGTGACTACCACCCACAGGATGTGTATAGGGTGACTACAGCCCACAGGATTGGTATGGGGTGACTACCACCCACAGGATAGATATGGGGTGACTACCACCAACAGGATGGGTATGGGGTGACTACCACAAACAGGGTGGGTACTGAGTAACTACCGCCCACAGGATGGGTATGGTGTGACTTCCACCCACAGGATGGGTATGGTGCGACTATCACCCACAGGATGGGGATGGGGTGGCTTCCACCCACAGGATGGGTATGGGGTGACTACCACCCGCAAGATGGGTATGGGGCGACTACTACCCACAGGATGAGTATAGCGTGACTACCACCCACAGGATGGGTATGGGGTGACTACCACCCACAGGACTGGGATGGGGTGACTACCACCCTCAAGATGGGTATGGGGTGACTACTACCCACAGGATGAGTATGGAGTGACTACCACCCACAGAATGGGTATGGGTGACTACCACCCACAGGATGGGTATATTGTGACTACCGCCCAGAGGATGGGGATGGGGTGGCTACCAGCCACAGGATGAGTATGGGGTGACTACCACGCACAGAATGTGTAAGGGGTGATTACCACCCACAGGATGGGAATGGGGTGACTTCAATCCACAGGGTGGGTATAGGGTGACTACCACCCAGAGGAAGGGTATATTATGCCTACCACCCACAAGATGGGTATGGGGTGACTAACACCCACGGGATGGGTATGCGGTGACTACCACCCACAGGATGGGTATATTGTGACTACCACCCACAGGATGGGTATGGGGAGACTACCCTTCACAGGATGGGTATTGGGTGACTACCGCACACAGGATGGGTATTGGGTGACTACCACCCACAGGATGGGAATAGGGTGACTACCGCCCACAGGATGTGCACGGGTTGACTACCGCGCACACCATGTGTATGGGGTCACTACAGATCACAGGATGGGTATAGGGTGTCTACCGCTAACAGGATGGGTATGACGGACTACCACCCACAGGATGGGTATGGGTTGCTTACTGCCCACAGGATGGGTATGGGGGACTACCACGCACAGGATGGGTATGGAGTGACTACCGCCCACAGGATGGGTATGGGGTGACTAAAACCCACAGCATAAGTGGGGTGTGACTACAACCCACAGGATGGGTATGGGGTGACTACGGCCCACAAAACGAGTATGGTGTCACTACTGCCCACAGGATGGGTATGGGGTGAATAATGCCCACAGGATGAGTATCGTGTGACTACCGCCCACATGACAGTTATGCGGTGACTACCACCCACAGGATGGGAATGGGGTGACTACCGCTCACAGGATGGGTATGGTGAGACTGCTGCCCACAGGATGAGTATGGGGTGAGTACCATCCTCAGGATGGGTATGGTGTGACTACAACCCACAGGATGGGTAAGGGATGACTACCACCCACAGGATGGGTATGGGGTGACTACCACCCACAGGATGGGAATATTGTGACTACCACCCACAGGATGGGTATGGGGTGACTACCGCCCACAGGATGGGTATAGGGTGATGATCACCCACAGGATGGGTATATTGTGACTACCACCCACATAATGGGTATGGGGTGACTACCACCAACAGGATGGGTATGACGAACTACCACCCACAGGATGGGTATGGGTTGATTACTGCCCAAAGGATGGGTATGGGGGACTACCGCTCACAGGATGGGTATGGTGTGACTACCACACACAGGATGGGTATGATGTGACTTCCGCCAACAAGATGGGTGTGGGGTGACTACCGCCAACAGGATGGGTATGGTGTGACTACAACCCACAGGATGGATATGGGATGACTACCACACACAGGATAGGAATGGGGTGGCTACCACCTACAAGATGGGTATTGGGAGACTACCGCCCACAGGATGTGTACGGCGTGACTACCGCTCACAGGACTGGTATAGAGAGATTCCGCCCACAGGATGGGTATGGGGTGACTCCCACACTCAGGATAGGTATGGTTTGACTACTGCCCACAGGATAAGTATGGTTTGATTACCGCCTAAATGATGGGTATGGGGTGACTACCACCCACAGGATGAGTATGGGGTGACTGTCACCCACAGGATGGGTAAGGGATCGTTACCACCCACAGAATGGGTAAGGGATGACTACCATCCTCAGGATGGGTATGGGATGGCCGCCACCCACACGATGGGTATGGTGTGACTGCCACACACAGTATATGTATGGGGTGACTGCCACCCACAGGATGGATTTGGTGTGACTACGACTCACAGGATGGGTATGGGGTGACTACCACCCACAGGATGGGAATGGGGTGATTACCACCAACAGGGTGGGTATTGTGTAACTACCACCCACAGGATTGCTATGGTGTGACTTCCACCCACAGGATGGGTATAGTGTGACTACCACCCACAGGATGGGTATGGCGTGACTTCCACCCACAGGATGGGTATGGGGTGACTACCACCCACAGGATGAGTATGGCGTGACTACCACCCACAGGATGGGTATGATGTGACTACCATCCACAGGATGGGTATATTGCGACTACCACCCACAGGATGGGGATGGGGTGTCTACCACCCACAGGATGGGTATGGGGTGACTACCACCCACTGGATGGGTAAGGGGTGACTATCACCCACAGGATGGGTATGGGGTGACTACCACCCACAGGATGGGGATTGGATGACTACCACCCACAGGATGGGTATGGGGTGACTACCACCAACAGGATGAGTATATTATGACTACCACCCACAGGATGGGGATGGGGTGACTACCACCCACAGGATGGGTATGGGGTGACTACCACCCACAGGATGGGCATGGGGTGACTACCACCCAAAGGATGGGTATATTGTGACTACCACCCACGGGATGGGTATGGGGTGACTACCTCCAACAGGATGAGTTTATTGTGACTACCACCCACATGATGGGTATGGGGTGGCTAACACCCACAGGATGGGTATATGGTGACTACCACCCAACAGGATAGGTATGTGGTGACTGCCACCTAGAGAATGGGTATGGGGTGACTACCACCCACATGATGGGTATATTGTGACTACCATCCAGAAGATGGGGATGGGGATTGGGTGACTACCACCCACAGGTTGGGGTTGGGGTGACTACCACCCACAGGATGGGTATGAGTGAATTCCACCCACAGGATGGGTATATTGTGACTACCACCAACAGGAAGGGGATGGGGTGACTATCACCCACAGGATGAGTATGGGGTGACTACCACCCAGAGGATGGGTATGGGGTGACTAGCACTCACGTAGTGGGTATGGGGTGACTACCGCCCACAGGATGGGTAAGGGGTGACTACCTCCCACAGGATGGGTATATTGTGACTACCACCCACATGATAGGTATGGGGTGACTACCGCCCACAGGATTGGTATAGAGTGACTACCACCCACAGGATGGATATAATGTGACTACCACCCACAGGATGGGTATGGGGTGACTACCACCTAGAGAATGGGTATGGGGTGACTACCACCCACATGATGGGTATATTGTGACTACCACCCACAGAATGGGTATGGGGTGACTACCGCCCACAGGATGGGTATGGGGTGACTACCGCCCACGGGATGGGTATGGGGTGACTACTACGCACAGGATGGGTATGTGGTGACTACCACGCACAGGATGGGTATGGTGTGACTACCACCTACTGGATGGGTACGGGGTGACTACCACCCACAGGATTGGTATGAGGTGACTACCACCCTCAGGATTTGTATGGGGTGACTACCACCCAGAAGATGGGTATGGGGTGACTACCGCTCACAGGATGGGTATGGGGTGACTACCGCCCACAGGATGGGAATGTGGGTGACTTCCGCCCACAGGATGGGTATGGGTTGACTACC
Source organism: Cherax quadricarinatus (assembly GCF_038502225.1). Taxonomy (NCBI): domain Eukaryota; kingdom Metazoa; phylum Arthropoda; class Malacostraca; order Decapoda; family Parastacidae; genus Cherax; species Cherax quadricarinatus. Next base: position 81,066 of record NW_027196062.1, on the reverse strand, counting down.
GCCCACAGGATGGGTATGGGGTCTCTACAGCGCACAGGATGGGTATGGGGTGACTACCACTTTCAGGATAGATATGACGGACTACCACCCACAGGATGGGTATGGGTTGATTACTGCCCACAGGATGTGTATGGGGGACTACCACGCATAGGATGAGTATGGTGTGACTACCGCTCACAGGATGTGTATGGGGGACTACCACGCATAGGATGAGTATGGTGTGACTACCGCTCAGAGGATGGGTATGGGGTGACTAAAACCCACAGCATAATAGTGGTGTGACTACAACCCACAGGATGGGTATGGGGTGACTACGGCACACAAGACGAGTATGGTGTGACTACTGCCCACAGGATGGGTATGGGGTGACTAATGCCCACTGGATGAGTATCGTGTGACTACCGCCCACATGACAGTTATGCAGTGACTACCACCCACAGGATGGAAATGGGGTGACTACCGATCACTGGCAGGAAATGGCAGAAATCGTACACCAAATCCAGTCATTCCTGGAGTGGAACCACAGTCGATGGCCTCCACTCCAAACCAACAGATACAGATACTAATACCGGAAAAAAAATCCCCCCCCCAGTACAAACAATACCACCAGTCCGATAACATTCTTCTTGGCAAATATACAGGGTCTAAAGCCAGCAACAAACAACAAAATACCTTTCATCCGTGGACTGCTTGCAGAGGCAAAGGCAATGTTCGCGGCTTTCACTGAGACCCACATAAAGGATCACTTGGACAACGAAATATGGATCCCAGGTTACAACCTATACAGATGTGACAGAGTGAACAGACAAAAGGGGGGGGGCTGGCCTGTACATTGCAGAGTCACTTGTTTGCACAGAACTGCTTAATGCCTCAAATGATGTAGTGGAAGTTTTAGCAGTAAAGGTCGAGAACCAAAACCTAGTCATTGTGGTAGTCTACAAGCCTCCGGATGCAACATCCCAGCAATTCCAGGAACAGCTGTTAAAAATTGACCACTGTCTGGAAAATCTTCCAGCTCCTGCACCCAACATCTTGCTCCTGGGGGATTTCAACTTAAGGCACCTAAAATGGAGGAATATAGCAAATAATATTGTTGCAGTAATAACACCAGGAGGCAGCTCTGATGAAAACTCACACTCACGCGAGCTTTTAAATCTCTGCACAAAATTCAATTTAAACCAGCAAATAATAGAGCCTACTAGACTGGAGAATACACTAGACCTCATCTTCACTAACAATGATGATCTGATAAGAAATGTCACCATATCAAAAACAATATACTCAGATCACAACATAATTGAGGTTCAGTCTTGTATGCGAGGAGCCCCAGACCGACATAATGAGATTAGTCACGAGGGAGCATTCACCAAATTCAACTTCAATAACAAAAACATAAAGTGGGACCAAGTAAACCAAGTCCTAACCGATATAAGCTGGGTAGATAGACTAAGCAACACAGACGCCAACTTATGCCTAGAACAGATTAACTCGGTGGCACTCGATGTATGCACAAGGCTTATTCCTCTAAGAAAAAGGAGGAGTAGATGTAAAATAGAAAGAGACAGGCGCTCCCTTTACAGGCGACGGAAAAGAATAACAGAGCGGCTAAAAGAGGTCAATATATCTGAAATGCGTAGGGAGACACTGGTCAGAGAAATAGCAAGCCAGGAAGTCAGGAATCGCGGGAAGAACTAAAAGCCATAAATGAAATCGAAAGAAACCCAAAGTATTTCTTCTCCTATGCCAAATCAAAATCGAGAACAACGTCCAGTATTGGGCCCCTACTTAAACAAGATGGGTCCTACACAGATGACAGCAAGGAAATGAGTGAGTTACTCAAGTCCCAATATGACTCAGTTTTTAGCAAGTCGCTAACCAGACTGAGAGTCGAAGATCAAAATTAATTTTTTATGAGAGAGCCACAAAATTTGATTAACACAAGCCTATCCGATGTTATCCTGACGCCAAATGACTTCGAACAGGCGATAAATGACATGCCCATGCACTCTGCCCCAGGGCCAGACTCATGGAACTCTGTGTTCATCAAGAACTGCAAGAAGCCCCTATCACGAGCCTTTTCCATCCTATGGAGAGGGAGCATGGACACGGGGGTCGTCCCACAGTTACTAAAAACAACAGACATAGCCCCACTCCACAAAGGGGGCAGTAAAGCAACAGCAAAGAACTACAGACCAATAGCACTAACATCCCATATGTGGCATGCAAAGAGTACGTAACCTTTATTCGGCGCATGTACACACCCTCATTTACAGGCTATCTCCCCCAACCAGCGAACCAGGTTGCTAAAAGTTGATGATGGGGCCCCGTCGTTGAACTAGTGACCAGGTTCTAGCCAATAAGAAGATGGTTTTGGCAATCGCAGAGGTTATGTGGGTACCGCTCTCCTGTCTGCCCTTGTCATTCCCATTCTAGAGCTGGTTGAAGCACGGTCTGCTATCTTGTGGCTTCTATTTCTGCTTTGCTTACCGTGGAGTGCAATATACTTATCACTGTACATAGTGTACATACTGCTGTTCTAAATTGGTGAAGGATAATATAAGTCTAAACTTTTTCTACTGTGTTTATTTGCTCCCATTACACCCGGGGTAACAGGACATTTGGAATCCTGGGTTGTAATACCATATCATAAAAATCTTTGAAAGGGTCCTAAGAAGCAAGATCACCACCCATCTAGAAACCCATCAGTTACACAACCCAGGGCAACATGGGTTTAGAACAGGTCGCTCCTGTCTCAACTATTGGATCACTACGACAAGGTCCTAAATGCACTAAAGACAAAAAGAATGCAGATGTAATATATACAGACTTTGCAAAAGCCTTCGACAAGAGTGACCATGGCGTAATAGCGCACAAAATGCGTGCTAAAGGAAAATTCGGTCGATGGATCTATAATTTCCTCACTAACAGAACACAGAGAGTAGTCGTCAACAGAGTAAAGTCCGAGGCAGCTACGGTGAAAAGCTCTGTTCCACAAGGCACAGTACTCGCTCCCATCTTGTTCCTCATCCTCATATCCGACATAGACAAGGATGTCAGCCACAGCACCGTGTCTTCCTTTGCAGATGACACCCGAATCTGCATGACAGTGTCTTCCATTGCAGACACTGCAAGGTTCCAGGCAGACATCAACCAAATCTTTCAGTGGGCTGCAGAAAACAATATGAAGTTCAACGATGAGAAATTTCAATTACTCAGATATGGTAAACATGAGGAAATTTAATCTTCATCAGAGTACAAAACAAATTCTGGCCACATAATAGAGCGAAACACCAACGTCAAAGACCTGGGAGTGATCATGTCGGAGGATCTCACCTTCAAGGACCATAACATTGTATCAATCGCATCTGCTAGAAAAATGACAGGATGGATAATGAGAACCTTCAAAACTAGGGAGGCCAAGCCCATGATGACACTCTTCAGGTCACTTGTTCTATCTAGGCTGGAATATTGCTGCACACTAACAGCACCTTTCAAGGCAGGTGAAATTGCCGACCTAGAAAATGTACAGAACTTTCACGGCGCGCAAAACGGAGATAAAACACCTCAATTATTGGGAGCGCTTGAGGTTCCTAAACCTGTATTCCCTGGAATGCAGGAGGGAGAGATACATGATTATATACACCTGGAAAATCCTAGAGGGACTAGTACCGAACTTGCACACGAAAATCACTCACTACGAAAGCAAAAGACTTGGCAGACGATGCACCATCCCCCCAATGAAAAGCAGGGGTGTCACTAGCACGTTAAGAGACCATACAATAAGTGTCAGGAGCCCGAGACTGTTCAACTGCCTCCCAGCACACATAAGGGGGATTACCAACAGACCCCTGGCAGTCTTCAAGCTGGCACTGGACAAGCACCTAAAGTCAGTTCCTGATCAGCCAGGCTGTGGCTCGTACGTTGGTTTGCGTGCAGCCAGCAGCAACAGCCTGGTTGATCAGGCTCTGATCCACAAGGAGGCCTGGTCACAGACCGGGCCGCGGGGGCGTTGACCCCCGGAACTCTCTCCAGGTAAACTCCAGGATGGGTATGGTGGGACTACCGCCCACAGGATGAGTACAAGTGACTACCGTCCTCAGGATGGGTATGGTGTGACTACCACACACGGGATAGATATGATGTGACTACCGCCAACAGGATGGGTGTGGGGTGACTACCGCCCACAGGATGCGTATGGAGCGACTACCGCCCACATGATGCGTATGGAGCGAATACCGCCCACAGGATGTGTATGGTGTGACTACTGCACACAGGATGGGTATGGGGTGACTGCCACCTACAGGATGGGAATTGGAAGACTACTGCATACAGGATGGGTATGGCGTGACTACCGCTCACAGGACTGGTATAGTAGGACTACCGCCCACAGGATGGGTATGGGGTGACTCCCACACTCAGGATGGGTATGGTGTGACTACTGCCCACAGGATAAGTATGGTTTGATAACCGCCTAAAGGATGGGTATTGGGTGACTACCACCCAGAGGATGGGTATGGGGTGACTCTCACCCACAGGATGGGTAAGGGATGGTTACCACCCACAGAATGGGTTAGGGATGACTACCATCCTAAGGATGGGAATGGGATGGCTGCCACCCACACGATGGGTATGGGGTGACTGCCACACACAGGATATGTATGGGGTGACTGCCACCCACAGCATGCATATGGGGTGACTACCACTCATGGCATGGGTATGGGGCGACTACCACCCACACGATGGGTATGGGGTGACTACCGCCCACACGATGGGTATGGGGTGACTACCATCCACAGGATGGGTATTGTGTGACTTCCACCCACAGGATGGGTATGGGGTGACTACTGCCCACAGGATGGGTATAGGGTGACTACAACCCACAGGGTGGGTATGGGGTGACTACCATCCACAGGATTGGTATTTGGTGACTACCACCCATAGGATAGGTATGGGGCGACTACTACCAACTGGATGGGTTTGGGGTGACTACCACCCACAGAGTGGGTATTGTGTAAATACCACCCACAGGATGGGTATAGTGTGACTTCCACCCACAGGATGGGTATAGTGTGACTACCACCCACAGCATGGGTATATTGCGTCTACCACCCTCAGGATGGGTATATTGCGACTACCACCCACAGGATGGAGATGGGGTGACTACCACCCACAGGATGGGTATGGGGTGATTACCACCCACAGGATGGGTATCGGGTGACTATCACCCACAGGATGGGGATGGGGTGACTACCACCCACAGGATGGGTATGGGGTGACTACCACCCACATGATGAGTGTGGCTTGACTACCACCCACAGGATGAGTATGGCGTGACTACCACCCACAGGATGAGTATCACGTGACTACCACCCAAAGGATAGGTATATTGTGACTTCCACCTACAGGATGTTAATGGGGTGTCTGCCACCCACAGGATGGGTATGGGGTGACTACCACCCACAGGATGGGGATGGGGTGACTACCACCCACAGGATGGGGATGGGATGACTACCACCCACAGGATGGGGATGGGGTGACTACCACCCACAGGATGGCTGTGGGGTGACTACCACCTGCAGGATGGGGATAGGGTGACTACCACCCACAGGATGGGTATGGGTGACTACTACCCAGAGGATGGGTATATTGTGACTACCACCCACAGGATGGGGATGGGGTGACTACCAGCCACAGGATGAGTATGAGGTGACTACCGCCAACAGAATGTGTATGGGGTGACTACCACCCACAGGATGAGTATGAGGTGACTACCACCAACAGAATGTGTATGGGGTGACTACCACCCACAGGACGGGTATGGGGTGACTACCACCCACAGGATGGGTATGGGGTGACTACCACCCACAGGATTGGTATGAGTGACTACCACCCACAGGATGGGTATATTGTGACTACCACCCACAGGAAGGGGATGGGGTGACTACCACCCACAAGATGAGTGTGGGGTGACTACCACACACAGGATGGGTATGGGGTGACTACCACTCACATAGTGGGTATGGGGTGACTACCACCTACAGGATGGGTATGGGGTGGCTACCTCCCACATGATGGGTATATTGTGACTACCACCCACAGGATAGGTATTGGGTGACTACCGCCCACAGGATTGGTATAGAGTGACTACCACCCACTGGATGGATATATTGTGACTACCACTCACTGGATGGGTATGGGGTTACTACTACCTAGAGGATGGGTATGGGGTGACTACCACCCACATGATGGGTATATTGTGACTACCACCCACAGATTGGGAATGGGGTGACTACCGCCCACAGGATTGGAATGGGGTGACTACCGTCCACGGGATGTGTATGGGGTGACTATTATGCACAGGATGTGTATGTGGTGACTACCACGCACAAGATGGGTATGGGGTGACTACCACCCAGAGGATGGGTATGGGGTGACTACCACCCACTGGATTGGAATGGGTAACTACCACCCACAGGATTTGTATTTGGTGACTACCACCCACTGAATGTGGGGTGACTACCACCCACAGGATGGGTATGGAGTGACTACCACCCACATGATGGGTATATTGTGACTACCACCCACTGGATGGGTATGGGGTGACTACCGCCAACTGGATGGGTATGGGGTGACTACCACCCACAGGATGGGTATATTGTGACTACCCCCACAGGAAGGGTATGGGTGACTACCGCTCACAGGATGGGTTTGGAGTGACAACCGCCCAGAGGATGGGTATTGTGTGACTACCACCCACAGGATGGATATGGTGTGACTTCAGCCCACAGGATGGGTATGGGGTCACTACCACTCATGGGATGGGTATGGGGTGACTACCACCGACAGGATGGTTGTGGGGTGACTACCGCTCACTGGATGGGGATGGGGTGACTAACGCCATCAGGATGGGTATTGATTGACTACCACCCACAGAATGGGTGTGGTGTGACTACCGCCCACCAGATGGGTATTGGGTGAGTACCACCCACAGGATGGGTATTAGGTGACTACCACCCTCAGGATGGGTATGGGGTGACTTCCGCCCTTAGGATGGGTATAAAGTGACTGCCACCCACAGGATGGATATGGGGTGACTACCAACCACAGGATGGGTTTGGTGTGACTACCACCCACAGGATGGGAATGGTGTGACTTCCGCCCACAGGATGGGTATGGGGTCACTACCACCCACAGGATGGGTATGGTGTGACTACCACCTACAAGATGGGTATAGTGTGACTTTTATCCACACGATGGGTATATTGTGACTACCGACCACAGGATGGGGATGGGGTGACTACCACCCAGAGGATCGGGATGGGGTGACTACCGCCCACAGGATGGGTATGGGTGACTACCACCTACAGGATGGGGATGGGGTGACTACCACCCACAGGCTGGGGATGGGGTGACTACCACCCAGAGGATGGGGATGGGGTGACTACCGCCCACAGAATGGGTTTGGGTTGACTACCACCCTCAGGATTGGAATGGGGTGACTACCACCCACAGAATGGGTATGGGGTGACTACCACCCACAGGATGAGTATGGAGTGACTACCACCCACAGGATGGGTATGGGGTGACTACCACCCACAGGACGGGTATGGGGTGACTTCCACCCACAAGATGGGTATGGGGAGACCACCACCCACAGGATGGGTATTGGGTGACTACCAACCACAGGATGGGTTTGGTGTGACTACCACCCACAGGATGGGAATGGTGTGACTTCCGCCCACAGGATGGGTATGGGGTCACTACCACCCACAGGATGGGTATGGTGTGACTACCACCTACAAGATGGGTATAGTGTGACTTTTATCCACACGATGGGTATATTGTGACTACCGACCACAGGATGGGGATGGGGTGACTACCACCCAGAGGATCGGGATGGGATGACTACTGCCCACAGGATGGGTATGGGTGACTACCACCTACAGGATGGGGATGGGGTGACTACCACCCACAGGCTGGGGATGGGGTGACTACCACCCAGAGGATGGGGATGGGGTGACTACCGCCCACAGAATGGGTTTGGGTTGACTACCACCCTCAGGATTGGAATGGGGTGACTACCACCCACAGAATGGGTATGGGGTGACTACCACCCACAGGATGAGTATGGAGTGACTACCACCCACAGGATGGGTATGGGGTGACTACCACCCACAGGACGGGTATGGGGTGACTTCCACCCACAAGATGGGTATGGGGAGACCACCACCCACAGGATGGGTATTGGGTGACTACCACCCACAGGATGGGTATGGGGAGACTACCACCCACAGGATGGGTATGGGGTAACTAACACCCACAGGATGGGTATGGGGAGACTACCACCCACAGGATTCGGAGTGGGTGACTACCACCCACAGGGTGGGTATGGGTGACTACCACCATCAGGATGGGTATATTGTGACTGCCACCCACAGGATGGGTATATTGTGACTGCCACCCACAGGATGGGTATATTGTGACTGCCACCCACAGGATGGGTATATTGTGACTGCCACCCACAGGATGGGTATATTGTGACTGCCACCCACAGGATGGGTATATTGTGACTGCCACCCACAGGATGGGTATATTGTGACTGCCACCCACAGGATGGGTATATTGTGACTGCCACCCACAGGATGGGTATATTGTGACTGCCACCCACAGGATGGGTATATTGTGACTGCCACCCACAGGATGGGTATAGTGTTGGTTTTCGCGCAGTTTACCTCTTTTCATTTGGATACCAAAATGGCGGAACGTACATGACGGAGGATAAATACTGTCTGCATTGAGCTGGTTCGTGGTACATTAAGTGGCGCTACGATGAACGTCTTTCTCCCTGGCATCATAAGGGATGCATATGATATTCCCAATGAGGGTTTGTATGGCGTCGCTCTGAATGGTTTGACAAGAATCTTCGTGAAATTTGTACGAGCCGGCTTCTACACGTGAACCGTCGAGAATTACCAGTAACAACGCGTGAGTGTGAATTCAGCGGTGGATGTCGTTCTACATGACGACTCTAAATACTTCACATGGGTGAAGGTACGAAATGTACCTTTCGAGGCTAAGGCGTATGGTCTACAGGAGTTTTTCAGCAGTTATGGGACAGTGCATTCTGCTACCATGGGAGTGTGGAGCGATGGTCCGTATGAAGGGCTGCCGAAGGGTTCTTGCACACTCAAAATGTCTTTAACATTACGATGACCGGTTATAGGACACAGTTTTTTGTGTACTATGCTGGTCAGAGGAAAACCTGTCTTTTGTGTAGCTCCTATGAGCACATGGCAGCCCAGTGTCCTAGGATGCAGGCTCCTCGAGTTCTGGGGCCTCCATTTGTGATTCTGCAGCCGTGTGATTTGGTGCCTAGCACTGGTGCTATGGGAGGACGGAGGACTGATCTCTGGAGCGAGGAGGTCGAAAGGGAGGTGGCGGCGGCGGAGACGTGTGTTACTCTCTCAGGGGCGTCCGGGGAGATGCAGGTGACACCTGAGGAGTCTTTAGTTCAGGAAGCTATGTCCCAGGATGGTTTATTTGTGGATGTGATCAAGGATTTTTTGGATGGGGAGGAGCCCTGTACAGAAGGTGTTCTCAGTTTATGTGAGGACGGAGCGCTGGAGGGACAACAAAACGTGGAGAAAGCCTTGAGTAAGAAAGGACAGGAGCATGTGGTGGTGGTCTTGGAGGTACACCAGGAGGATTCGAATGATAGTGATATGTGTGTGAAAGCAGAAGTTCTAGGAAAAGAACTGCTGTGTCAGAGATAGACGAGGTCATCACCCTGGGGCAGAGCCCGGGGAAGAAGTCATGGGCAGGTGTGGTGGAACCGATGGCTCATAGTGGTAGAGGCGAGCCTGAGTGGTACAGTGGGAGGGGGAGGGGGGAGGGGGGAGGTGAATGTACAGGAAAAAAATGAGTGCCACACTTAATGTTAATGCCCTTAAGACAGAGGTCAAGAAAGTTTGGTTGGCGTGGTTTTTACGGAGGTTTGATGTTGACATTTGTTTTTTGCAAGAGCATAATCATAGGGCTGGAAGTGAGTTGAGGTTGAAAGGATATCGGATGTATGTTAGCAGTGGTTTGCAATTGAAAGGTGGGGTAGCAGTAGCGGTAAAGGAGACCAGCCCCTTGCGTGTCATGGGTTGGGAAGAGGGGGGGTGGGAGGGTAGGGAGGGTGGATGGTGTCTGGGGTGACAGTCGGGCTAGTTTCGTAGGTGTTTACATGCCAGCAACTAGCAATACCAGGGTAAAAGTAGATTTTGTCAGGGAGGTATTGCTGTATCACTTGAGAGGTTTACCTGCTATAACAGTAATAGGAGGTGATTGGAATTGTGTGATACGGAGTGGTGATGTCGAACCGAGAGGGGCGGGTTGTGCGTTGAGTGTTCTGAGGGATGTATTGCGGGATATTGGGGTTGTTGATGTTGTGGGGAGGGGGAATACCTAGTGGAGCATACGTTCGTCCGTAGGGGATATGAGGCGCGATTGGACAGAATCTATGTTAAGCAGGGTATAGATGTGGTGAGGGTGAGAGCGTTCGATGTGGGGTTTTCTGATCACAGGGCGGTAATTGCAGATCTGATGTGGGATGGAGTAGTGCGTATTTATTCTGGGTACTGGAAATTAAATGTAAGGCTTCTTAAGGCGAAGGGGGAGGGGCCTTTTTTCTGTGATTAGTGGTTGCATTTTTGGGAGGCTAGGGATAGGGAGATAGATCTGTTAGATTGGTGGGAAATGCAGGCCAAGCCTAAGATAGTGAATTTTTTTAAGGTTAGGGGACGAGAAGAGGCGAGGTGGCGTTTAGGGTTGCAAAATTATCTGGAGAGACAGTTGCAAGACTGTTATGATGGGGGAGGTGGTAGGAGGGATGACATGGAGAGTCTTCGGAGTAGAATAGCTGAATTACACAATGATAGGTTTGATGCAATCAGGGTTAAGGCTGGGTTAGAGGATGTATTGTGGGGTGATAAGCCCTCCGGGTTTGTTTTACGTAAATTTCGAGACCGTCAGATGGTAACCATCATACTACAATTGGAGACAAGCCCTGGGGTGGGAGGGTACACAGAGGGTCGGGTCCTATCCAACACGGAAAGTATGAGTCTCTATGCTGAAAGTTGGTTTACGGAGAAATGGAGTAGGAGGGGGGGAGGGTTCCTGGGAAGGAATTTTTGGAGGGGGGTTCCATAGTGTTTTAAGTGAGCAGGATAGAGTGGGGTTGGAGGGTGTTATAAGTGAGGCTGAGGTGGAAGAGGCAGTTTTAGGGATGAGTACCGGGAAAACACCGGGGATAGATGGTATACCAAATGATTTTTATAGAGCACATTGGAGGTGTATTAGGCAGTGCTTTGTTGGGGTATTGAATCATATGTTAACTAGTGGGAAGTTGGCCAAATCACAAAGTACGGGTGTCATAGTTTTGGTGCCAAAGCTGAGGGGGGGAAGAGTTTTGAGTGCTTAACGAGCAATATCTCTGATGTGCGCAGATTACAAGGTTTTTGCGAAAATCTTAGGAAATAGACTGAAGAAGGTCATGGGGTCGATGATACATGGGGGAGAGTTTGGAATTCCGGGGAGGAGTATGCGGGTAGGTCATGGACGGATTAGGGATTTCCTTGAGGGTAGTAGTAAGGGCGGTATTCTAGGTCTGGATTGGGAGAGAGCTTATGATTACGTGGATAGGGATTTTTTGCTTGAGAGTATGGTGAGAATGGGTTTTGGAGGGAGGGTTGTGGGAAGGGTGAGGACTTTGTATGCTGATGCATCGATGAGAGTACAGGTAAATTGTAGGTTGGGTAGTCCTATAAGCATGGGGAGGGGTTTGAGGCAGGGGTGTCTGCTCTCCCAAATACTGTTTGCATGTATGCAGAATCCTTTCTATGTTCTGGTTGATGGTGGGACGGGAAGGATGGGGGAGAGTGGAGACTTTTGTGGGAATATTGTGGGTTATGTAGATGATACAACTGTTTTACTTAATGAGATAGAAGATTTAAGTAAAGTGGGAAGGGTACTTGAGCTTTTTGGGAATGCTGCTGGGATGAGAGTTAATAAGCAGAAATCACGGTTGCTGGAGGTAGGCACTTGGGTAGGCGGGACCTTAGGAGAGAAGTTTGGCTGGATAACTGTAGAAAGGCTAAAGATTTGTGGGATTTTGTATTTGGCAGATGCACAGGAGAGCAGGAGGGTTAATTCAGAAATGGTATTGGACAGAGCTTTGAGTAGGCTTAGGAGTTTCTGGGCCGGTGACGTAACCTTGCATCAAAAGGTTGTGGTGATAAATACACTAATTTATAGTAAGGTGTGGGGAGTGGCGGAAATTTATCCCTTACGAAGTCAGGATATTATGGAATTACAAAGGAGAGTATTAAGGTATGTGTGGGGTTTTGGGAGGGCGTAGTTGGGCGAAGATGTGATAATGACTGCGGTAAGACAGGGAGGATTGGGATTGATGGCATTAGGATCTAGGGTGAAGGCACTATATGTGAAGCAGAGGTATATTTGGGTAGGGGGGAAAAGGGGTCTTCGAGTGGGGGAGGTGATGGGAGATGTCTGCAAATGGTGGAGTGGCAGGGTCTTAGTGGAATGTGAAGATATGTTGAGGTTTATGATAAAGGTTTGCAATGTTAAAAACTCAAGGTAAATTATTATTATTATAATAAAAAAGAAGCGCTAAGCCACAAGGGCTATACAGCGCTGCAGGGTAGGGAAGGAAGCGAGGGTATTGGATGGCAGAAGGGAGGAGGGATGATCAGTAGGTTACAGAAAACAGCAGGGCAGGGGATAGTACGGGGGTAGAGGGTAGCAAGAGATTGAAGTAGAAAGGGCTGAAGGTATCAGAATTTGTGAAGTAAGTCAGTTGTTGTCAAAAAGTCAATGAGAGAGTCCGGATGAAAGGTGGGTCCATCAGCGAGAAGGGAAGGTAAAGAGAGAGCAGCAGAGCGAAGACGACGATGGAGGTAAATTCTGCGTGCTCGTTGATAAAGTGGGCAGTCCAACAGAATGTGGCTGACTGATAATGGAACTTTGCAATTCTCACAGAGAGGAGCAGGGTGCCTCTCCATGAGATATCCATGAGTAAGACGAGTATGGCCAATGCGAAGACGGGAGAGAGTACTCTCCCAACCTCGACACTGGTGATAAGAAGATGGCCAGTAACCTATACTCGGTTTAATAGATTGAAGTTTGTTGCCAAGCATAGTAGACCAACGTTGTTGCCAACGGGTGTGAAGTTGGGAAGATATTGCAGCAAAATAGTCCGTAAATGGAATACCTCTACATGAAACTGGTAGGTCATGTACTGCTGACCGCGCAGCAGTGTCTGCCTGTTCATTGCCCTGTACGTCAACATGACCAGGGACCCAACAAAAAACAATATCTTTATGCTTGGTAAAGATGCGGCGTAGCCAAAGTTGGATACGGAGGACTAAGGGGTGAGGTGTATCAAATTTCTGTATAGCCTGTAAAGCACTAAGGGAGTCTGAGACAACCACAAATGATGACACAGGCATAGATGCAATACGGATAAGTGCTGTAAGGATGGCATACAATTCAGCAGTAAAAATACTAGCCGAAGATAGTAAATGCCCTTGTACAACGCTGTCCGGAAACACTGCTGCGAATCCTACGCCGTCAGAAGACTTAGAGCCATCTGTGTACACAGCAATGGCATGAGAATGAGAGTGAAAGTGGTCAAGAAAAAGAGAGCGGGAAGCGACCGTAGACAGTTGGGCTTTCGAGCAAGGGAGAGAGAAAGAACAGACTCGAACAGCTGGAACTTCCCAGGGGGGTAGGGAAAAGTGAGATGCTACATGTACATAGAAAGGTGGTAATTGAAGAGAAGACAAGAGCGAATGAAGGTGAAGAGAGAAGGGACGGAGTAAACAGGGGCGGCGAACAAATAAAGAATGTCTACTAATATCAGTGACCATTCTATAAATGGAAGGATTGCGGAGATCATGAGAGCGTACATAGTAGCGAAGGCAATGGACATCACGGCGATCGGATGAGGATGGAACGTTCGCTTCTGCATAGAGGCTCTCAACAGGGGAAGAGCGAAAAGCACCAAGGCATAAACGTAATCCATGGTGATGAATGGGGTTAAGGCTAGAGAGAGTAGCAGGAGATGCCGCTGAATAGATCTGGTCACCATAATCAAGTTTCGATAAGATAAGGGTGGAATGTAGGCGAAGGAGGGTTCGACGATCAGCTCCCCATGAAAGATGAGCAAGGGTTTTAAGAAGGTTCAGCCGGCTGTGACAAGTTGCCTTCAGAGAGGTAATGTGAGGTTTTCAGGATAACCTACGATCAAAGAGGAAGCCCAGAAACTTGACTGTATCACGTTCAGGGATACGGGAGCCATAGAGGTACAAAGGATGATCGGAGATGACAGAGCGTCTAGTGAAAGTAATTTGGTGGGTTTTAGTGCTGGAAAATTTAAACCCACGTGTGGTGGCCCAATTGGAAACACGGTCGACTGCATGCTGAAGAGAAACTGTAATAAGGTGACAGTCAGCGCCTGCACAGGCAATAGCGAAGTCATCAACATAGAGTGATGACCAAATATTTGATGGAAGGCTAGAGGCCAAATCATTAATAGCAAGGAGAAAAAGTGTCGTGCTCAGAACACATCCCTGGGGAACACCTTCAGCTTGGATAAAGTCCGGGGAGAGCACATTATTAACCCGAACACGGAAATGCCTGTCAGTAAAAAGTTCTTAAGGAAGGATGGTAGATTGCCTCGAAGGCCTAAGGAGTGGGCTTGGGCTAAAATATTATACCTCCAAGTTGTGTCATATGCCTTCTCAAGGTCAAAAAATATGGCAATAACTGAGTGGTTATTCGCAAAGGCATTACGAACATACGTATCCAAGCGTAGTAAGGGGTCTATGGTAGAACGTCCCTTACGAAAGCCATATTGACGAGTGGAGAGACTGTTGTGTGTCTCTGAATACCACACTAAACATCTATTTATTAGGCGTTCCATCACTTTGCAAACTGCACTGGTAAGAGCAATGGGACGATAGTGGGAGGTTTCATGTCCCGTAGTGCCTGGTTTGAGGAAAGGGAGAACAATGGTGGATTTCCACTGCTGTGGAAGAACTCCTTGTGACCAAATAAGATTGTAAAGACGTAATTGGACTGCAAGGGTTGACTGATGTAAATGTTGTAGCATACGAATATGAATGTCGTCGGGCCCAGCTGCCGATGATCGGCAAGCTGAGAGTGTTGCCTCCAGTTCTTGAAGTGTAAAAGGCACATTATACTGTTCTTCTCTGAGAGAAGAAAAGTCCAAGGGTACTAACTCTATGGCAGACTTTGAGGAAAGAAATGAGGGGCATAGATGGAGTCCCTGAGAAATACGGACCAGATGATTGCCAATTTCATTGGCAACATCTAGTGGGTTTGCTATATCAACACCGGCAACCCGCAGAACAGGAGCCGGGTCAGGAGAATATTTACCACTCAGTTTTCGTACTTTTTTCCAGACTGCACTCATAGAGGAAGCAGAGGTGATGGTGGAGACATAATCTTGCCAACAAGTGCGTCTAGCGTCATGGATGACACGGCGAGCGATCGCACACTTCTGCTTAAAATCAAGAAGTCTCTCTGTGGTTCTATTGTGCCGGTACCTGGCCCATGCAGCGTGTTTCAAACGTACTGCACGAACACAAGCAGGAGACCACCAAGGCACGCATTTCTGAGAATGCCTGCCCGAAGTTTGGGGTATAGAATGAGAAGCTGCGGTTAAAACGGAGGACGAGAAGAGGTGTAAAAGCTCATCGATGGAGGACGAAGAAGGAACCTCTCTAAAAACAGTTAGGTGTGAGTAAAGGTTCCAATTTGCCTGATCAAATTGCCAGCGTGGGATGCGAAGGGGAATAGATAATGCCCGAGAAGGAGAGAGATATAAAGAACAGAGTGTATACCACCTATGCAAGTGGATACGGGCTGCTGTGTAATGCAGTGAAGTACGAACAAATAGCTGATGGTATGGAATATCAGTGCGTAGAAGAAGGGCACTTTTATTAAAGGTCCCATCAGGAAAAGGATCTGAAGAATACAATAAATTATAGCCTGAGATGGGAGAGATAACAGCAGAATGTAATTTTGGTTCCTGTAAGCAAACACCGACAGGGGAAAACTGGGAGAGTAACATCTGAAGCTCACCCCGATTACCCCTGAGGCCGCGTATATTCCACTGTAAATAGGCCATGATTGGCAATGATAAAGATACATGAAATCTGCAGGTAAGGGTTCCTATGGACTAGAAGGGTTAGAAAAGTCCACATGCGGAGGCAGTGGAAAACGTTCAAGCAGCGAAGGAACGGTGCGCTGTGAAGAAAGGAGTTGCGCAGATGGAGTAGAGGAGAGAGAAGGAGAGGAGGGTGGATCAGTGTCCATTGATGGTTTGGTCTCTGCAATATATTCAGAGATTGCTTCAAGTGTTTCAGAATTCAGAAACGTCGTATGGGAGACAATATTGGAAATGGTAGGGGGAGGATGAGTAAAGATTGGAACTTTAATGAACTGTACCAAGGTAGGGGGGGCGAAAGGGTGGAGGGAACTGGAGAAGTGTGGAAAGGGACAGAAGAGGCAGAAACCTGGGAGGTGGCAGAAGAGGAAGAAACTTGGGAGGGAACAGGGGAGGAAGGTACAGTACGAGGAGGAGGGTGAACTTCTACACTTGTAACAGAGCCAGTGAGAGGGGGAGAACCAGGTACAGAGACAGGGAAGGGAAAATGAGGAGGTGGAAGATGGGTAGGAGGTGTTAACGGACCTTTCTTTGACTTTTGAGAAGCAGAGGGACGATTGGGAGGAGGTGTCATTTGAGATCTCGTCGGTACTGAGGTTTGTGAGAGAGAACACGAAGAAGCAAGATCAGACTGAGACGTTGAAGTAGGGACGTCTGAGCCGAGGACAGCAAAAGAATTAGCTACAGGAGTGACTATGGGAGAGGTAACCACAGAGGTGGCTGCAGAAGATGGGATACCAGAAGTGGGGGGACGTTTTGAAACACGGGAATAAGAAACATGAGGTAGTCTCCCTTGGAGGCGGAGATGAGAAACTGCCATGGCATAAGGGAGACCTTCTGCCTCTTTGAGATAATGGATTTCCCGCTCGTTTAAGTAGACTTGACAACGGCGAGAGTACGAAGGGTGAGCCTCATGACAATTAAGGCAAGAGGGAGGTCGATTGCAAGACGTATTAGAATGGTCATCGGCACCACAGACTCGGCATTCGGCGATAGATCTGCAATATTTCGCTGGATGGCCAAATCGCCAGCAATTTCTACACTGTTGCGGTGTAGGGATCACCTTTCGAACTTGTAACCGATGTCCTGCTACATAAACTGAGGATGGGAGTTCACGGCTGTCAAAAGTTAAACGAGCCACATTGCGGGGGGGATATTGAAGAAGGGGAGGCGTGGAGGGCTTTAGAGGGGATGGCACGAGGCAAGGCACCAGGTTTGGATGGCTTGCCCTGCAAGTTTTATGTGAGCCAATGGAATGTGTTGAAGTCCTTCTTAGTAGAACTAATGAATACGATGAAAAGGGAGGGGAGGATGGGCAGGTTGCAAGGAACTGCAGTTGTGGCTTTAATGCCAAAAGGTAAGTGACAAGACACGGTGCGGGACTTTAGGATAATATCATTGCTGTGTGCTGATTATAAGATTTTTGCAAAAATTTTAGGAAATAGGCTGAAGTGTGTGGTGGATAGAGTGGTTATGAGAGGACAATATGGTGTGTCTGGGAGGACGATGTATGACGGGCATAGTATTATAAAGAATTTTGTGGAAGGGTCGGGAGGGGAGCAGGGGGGGTGTCTTATTGTTGTTAGATTGGCAGGCGGCATATGATAGTGTTGAACGTGAGGTGTTGTGGCAGAGACCATAGAGCCTGCAGGCATTGATGGGCTCAACCCCACCGTCGGGAACTCTCTTTCCACCTCCTCGCTCCAAGAAGAACTATGGCCCTTTACAGGTGTCCCACTGACAGGCCCCGCCATCGGGTCAGGCCCTCGCTCCATCCCTCTGTCTGCATCCTGTCGTTGCTGCTGCCTCCCACACTGGGCTGCCATATGGTCATAAGCGCCACATAGCCTGCAAGTCTTGCGCTGCCCTGCATAATACACCATCACTTGTGTCCGGAAGTCTTCCAGGATGCCAAACGATGGGATGGAATGCCTCAGCATCATCTTCAGGTTGAACGTACCCTCTGGCAAGCCAGTGTACACCTCATCCACCCAGGTACCTGCTGTTGCCAGATGCACAGTACCGTAATGTTCAAAAACATTCCGTAAGTCTGCCTCGTCAGCTTCGAAAGGCACGTTACGTACCTTCACCCAAGTGTAGTGTCACGACACATCAATTAGACGAACTCGTATTGCCGAGTTAACGTCCACACAGCCATCTTGATACTGCTCCACCAGGCGCTCATACACTGCTGTTGATCGTAGCTTGACAAATATCCAGCAAGCCCCGTTGAGCGATACTCCATGCAAATCTTGATCAGCAATGCCGTATGTGTCGCGAATAATCAAAGGTAGAATCACCTGTGCGGACTGAGGTGTAACTACACCCCGCACTAAATCAAAGCACACAGTGTTGACACGCCTTCTTGTATTCTGCGCCATCTTGTGAAAATCAATCTGCGCAGGAAGGCCTCTCAACCAGGAGCGTGTGTGCAGCACAACCTCACGGCCCTAGAGCGATGAGGTCAATTATAGGGGTGTTTTGGTGGATTTAGGTTGGGAGCGGTTGTCACGAAGGTGTAGGGGTACTGGAAGTTAAATGTAAAATTGTTGCAGGAAGAAGAATTTAGACAGTTATTTAAACAATTTTGGGAGGGGCTGGAGGCAGAGGCGCCTGGGAATGGTGATCTGGTTAGTTGGTGGGACATCGGTGGCAAAATCAGGTATTAAGGATTTTTATGTACGTAGTGGGAAGGAATATAATAGGTTAAAGTATGGGTTTCAATCTTATCTTGAGGGGCAGTTAGGAGCTTGCTACGAACGTGGGAGTGTTAGTTATCCAGTGGGAGATATTGAGGGAATAAAGGAGAGTATAAGGGATTTGCAAAATGAAAGATTTGATGGTGCGCGAGTTTTGGCGGGGTTGGAGGAGGTGTTATGGGATGATAGGCCTTTGGCGTGTGTGTTGAGAAGACAGCGTAAGAGAAGAGTGGCTACGGAGATGATGGGATTAACTGTTCATGTGAGGATGGGAGGGTATAGGGAGGGGCAGGTATTGATGTCGACTGAGGGTATGAGTGGATATCTCGATGCATGGTTTATGTCACATGCACAACATGTGGGTATCTGGACCTGGAGTTTACCTGGAGAGAGTTCCGGGGGTCAACGCCCCCGCGGCCCGGTCTGTGACCAGGCCTCCTGGTGGATCAGAGCCTGATCAACCAGGCTGTTACTGCTGGCTGCACGCAACCCAACGTACGAGCCACAGCCCGGCTGGTCAGGAACCGACTTTAGGTGCTTGTCCAGTGCCAGCTTGAAGACTGCCAGGGGTCTGTTGGTAATCCCCCTTATGTATGCTGGGAGGCAGTTCAACAGTCTCGGGCCCCTGACACTTATTGTATGGTCTCTTAAGCAACCCAACGTACGAGCCACAGCCCGGCTGGTCAGGAACCGACTTTAGGTGCTTGTCCAGTGCCAGCTTGAAGACTGCCAGGGGTCTGTTGGTAATCCCCCTTATGTATGCTGGGAGGCAGTTCAACAGTCTCGGGCCCCTGACACTTATTGTATGGTCTCTTAACGTGCTAGTGACACCCCTGCTTTTCATTGGGGGATGTTGCATCGTCTGCCAAGTCTTTTGCTTTCGTAGTGAGCGATTTTCGTGTGCAAGTTCGGTACTAGTCCCTCTAGGATTTTCCAGGTGTATATAATCATGTATCTCTCCCGCCTGCGTTCCAGGGAATACAGGTTTATGAACCTCAAGCGCTCCCAGTAATTGAGGTGTTTTGTCTCCGTTATGCACGCCATGAAGGTTCTTGTACATTTTCTAGGTCAGCAATTTCACCTGCCTTGAAAGGTGCTGTTAGTGAGCAGCAATATTCCAGCCTAGATAGAACAAGTGACCTGAAGAGTGACATCATGGGCTTGGCCTCCCTAGTTTCGAAGGTTCTCATTATCCATTCTGTCATTTTTCTAGCAGATGCGATTGATACAATGTTATGGTCCTTGAAGGTGAGATCCTCCAACATGATCACTCCCAGGTCTTTGACATTGGTGTTTAGCTCTATTTTGTGGCCAGAATTTGTTTTGTACTCTGATGAAGATTTAATTTCCTCGTGTTTACCATATCTGAGTAATTGAAATTTCTAATCGTTGAACTTCATATTGTTTTTTTGTAGCCCACTGAAAGATTTGGTTGATGTCCGCCTGGTGCCTTGCAGTGTCTGCAATGGAAGACACTGTCATGCAGATTCGGGTGTCATCTGCAAAGGAAGACACGGTGCTGTGGTTGACATCCTTGTCTATGTCAGATATGAGGATGAGGAACAAGATGGGAGCGAGTACTGTGCCTTGTGGAACAGAGCTTTTCACCGTAGCTGCCTCGGACTTTACTCTTTTGACTACTACTCTCTGTGTTCTGTTAGTGAGGAAATTATAGATCCATCGACCGACTTTTCCTGTTATTCCTTTAGCACGCATTTTGTGCACTATTACGCCATGGTCACACTTGTCGAAGGCTTTTGCAAAGTCTGTATATATTACATCTGCATTCTGTTTGTCTTCTAGTGCATTTAGGACCTTGTCGTAGTGATCCAATAGTTGAGACAGACAGGAGCGACCTGTTCTAAACCCATGTTGCCCTGGGTTGTGTAACTGATGGGTTTCTAGATGGGTGGTGATCTTGCTTCTTAGGACCCTTTCAAAGATTTTTATGATATGGGATGTTAGTGCTATTGGTCTGTAGTTCTTTGCTGTTGCTTTACTGCCCCCTTTGTGGAGTGGGGCTATGTCTGTTGTTTTTAGTAACTGAGGGACGACCCCCATGTCCATGCTCCCTCTCCATAGGATGGAAAAGGCTCGTGATAGGGGCTTCTTGCAGTTCTTGATGAACACACAGTTCCATGAGTCTGGCCCTGGGGCAGAGTGCATGGGCATGTCATTTATCCCCTGTTCGAAGTCATTTGGCGTCAGGATAACATCGGATAGGCTTGTGTTAATCAAATTTTGTGGCTCTCTCATAAAAAATTAATTTTGATCTTCGACTCTCAGTCTGGTTAGCGGCTTGCTAAAAACTGAGTCATATTGGGACTTGAGTAGCTCACTCATTTCCTTGCTGTCATCTGTGTAGGACCCATCTTGTTTAAGTAGGGGCCCAATACTGGACGTTGTTCTAGACTTTGATTTGGCATAGGAGAAGAAATACTTTGGGTTTATTTCGATTTCATTTATGGCTTTTAGTTCTTCCCGCGATTCCTGACTCCTAAAGGATTCTTTTAGCTTAAGTTCGATGCTTGCTATTTCTCTGACCAGTGTCTCCCTACGCATTTCAGATATATTGACCTCTTTTAGCCGCTCTGTTATTCTTTTCCGTCGCCTGTAAAGGGAGCGCCTGTCTCTTTCTATTTTACATCTACTCCTCCTTTTTCTTAGAGGAATAAGCCTTGTGCATACATCGAGTGCCACCAAGTTAATCTGTTCTAGGCATAAGTTGGGGTCTGTGTTGCTTAGTATATCTTCCCAGCTTATATCGGTTAGGACTTGGTTTACTTGGTCCCACTTTATGTTTTTGTTATTGAAGTTGAATTTGGTGAATGCTCCCTCGTGACTAGTCTCATTATGTCGGTCTGGGGCTCCGCACATACATGTCTGAACCTCAATTATGTTGTGATCTGAGTATATTGTTTTTGATATGGTGACATTTCTTATCAGATCATCATTGTTAGTGAAGATGAGGTCTAGTGTATTCTCCAGTTTAGTAGGCTCTATTATTTTCTGGCTTAAATTGAATTTTGTGCAGAGATTTAAAAGCTCGTGTGAGTGTGAGTTTTCATCAGAGCTGCCTCCTGGTGTTATTACTGCAACAATATTATTTGCTATATTCCTCCATTTTAGGTGCCTTAAGTTGAAATCCCCCAGGAGCAAGATGATGCTTTAAGGGAAATGGGAGATTATGTGCAATGCGAGCTTGATGGTACAGATAGGGAGACTTTGGAAGGGCAAATTATGGAAGGGGAAATTTGGCAAGCTATAACAGGTGCATGTTTAGGTAAGGCACCGGGTGTAGACAGGTTGTCTAATGATTTCTATGTTAAGAACTGAGAAGTTTTGAGAAGATTTTTAGTCAGATTGTTCATTGTAATGAAGGAAGATGGGGCAATGGGTGAGCAGCAAAGTACTGCTGTTGTTGTATTAGTGCCGAAGGGTGGACAGACGACGGTAGAGGATTACCGTGCAATATCGCTTATGTGCGGTGATTATAAGTTATTTGCAAGGGTATTAGGGAACAGAATCAAACAGATGTTAGGTAAAGTAATTGATAGAGGACAATATGGAATACCGGTTAGGTCAATGAATGAAGGGCATGGAGTTATTAGGAGTTTTATAGAGCATAGGGGGGAGAGGGCGGGGGTGTTTTGGCTTTGGATTGGAGAGCTGCTTACGATAGCGTGGAGAGGGATGCATTATGGAGTTTCATGCGTTGGTTGGGTTTTGGGAGGGAAATTGTTTCTTAGGCAAAAACTTTGTATCTGGGTGCAGTTATGAGAGTACAGGTTAATGGAAGACTAGGTGTTAGCATACAGATGGGAAGGGGTTTGCGACAGGGATGCCCTCTGTCGCAAATATTGTTTGCATGTCTTCAGGAACCCTTTTATAGGGCAGTTAGGTGGAGTATAGCGAGAGGGAGGGTTGGTATTGCACGAGAAGGGGGGTGGGTATAGTGGGTTATGTGGATGATACGACTGTCTTGGTGAGGGATGTGAGGGATTTACATAAGGTAGGAAGGGTGATAGACGTTTTTGGTGATGTTACAGGGATAAAAATTAATGTAGTAAAGTCCAAGTATTTGGATCTAGGGGATAGCGTACATAATGGTGAGACTGTTGAGGGTGGGTGGCGTGTGGTGGATCGGCTGTTGATATGTGAGATAGTGTACATGCGGAATGATAGGGATGCACAAGAGGCAAATTCGAATGATAGGGATGCACAAGAGGCAAATTCGAATGATAGGGATGCACAAGAGGCAAATTCGAATGATAGGGATGCACAAGAGGCAAATTCGAGGCGCACCGTGGATGGGATTTTGAAAAGATTGGGCGGTTTTAGGGCAGTGCAGTTAACATTGCATCAGAGGGTTATAGTCATGAATGTCCTGTTGTATAGCAAGCTATGGCACGTGGTGGCAATATATCCGTTGAGACGGTGTGAGGTGCAACTGTTGCAACTGCGAGTATTCAGATTTATATGGGGATCGGGTTGTGACTGGCTAAGTAGAGGGGTGGTGTCGCTTCCCGTTAGCCAGGGGGGGCTGGGGCTTATACCTCTTGAAAAGCGTATGCTGAGTGTGTTTTTAAAAAGGGGGTTTTTGAGGGAGGGGGTGAGGGGGGGGCTTGAAAGACTGCGCAAGGATATGCAACGGTGGTGGAGGGGTAGGGATTTGTTTGGGGAGGCTATGTTGCGAGTTTTACTGACTGTGAGGGATCCGGATCAGCTTAAATTGAAGGTTCTTGAGAGGACGGGGGGTGGGTCAGTGGTGGCGGCAGTTGAGGGGGCATACCCTATGTATGCATGGGGTTCTGTATGGAAATGTCTTCAGCAACTAAGTGTAAAACCAAGTGTCAGGGAGGTTATGTTTAGGTTTTTACATGGGATCTTGCCGTCTGGGGTTGTGTTATTTAATAGGAGATTAAGGGAGGGTGGGGAGTGCAAAGCGTGCCGATGTCCGGAAACTATATTTCATGCCGTGTACTTTTGTAATTGTTTAGAAGATGTGAGGGTCTGGCTAAGTAGGGTAGTTAGGTTAGTGGGTGGGGAAGGGTTACAGGTGTTGCGGGTGTTAAGTTTAGATATAGGTGGGGGGAGTCAGCAGGTGGTGAATGCGGTTGCGTATGTGGTCACTGATTTTATTTATACATGTTGGGCCATGAGGGAGGTGGATGTAGAGGAAAGGATAAAAGTGTTAGGGGCTACAATATATAGAACTAAGTGTCGCAATAAGGATCTTTATGGGGGAAGATGGGAGACAGCATTTGCTGAAGGTTATCGTAGATTTAGGTTGAAGGATTTAAGAGATTTAAGTATAAAGTAAGGGGTAGCGGCGGGCTAGTTTCTTGAGTGTGGAAGTGTGTTTAGGTGTTAGTGTGTGAGGTATGTTTTGTAATATAACAAATATGCTTCTTTTGTGGTGTGTGTGTGTGTGGTCTGGGTGGTTGTGTAAAATATGTTTTTCACATTGTTTTTAGACGGTTTTGAATAAAATATGTAAGTAGTGTTGTTGCACTACATTATTGTGTATAAGGTGTGTGATGGCACTTCATACAGTATTTGTGTGTTTGATGGTATGAGGTGACACAAAGCATGACTTAAGTCTGTCTGGATTCTCCTTTTGTTTTCAAAGATGCTATACAAAGATAGTATAATCTGGTGTATGTGAAGGGAAGTTTTTATATATTAAATACATGCTTGTTGTATGTTTCCTTTTCGTTACTTTATGTTTCAATTGTAATTTAAGTGTATTTCGTATTGCATTATAAAAAGGTATTATTTTATGTTAATATATAATTTGCAACATATTTTGTTGTAACGGGAGTGGTTAATGATCTGCAGTAGCGGTGTACGTCTTGTTATTGCCCATCACATCCCGCCCTCACCCACCCGAGGACTACACACGCCCACGCAGCTTAGCGCATTCCACGGAAGGGACACGGAGACACGCCGGTCAGAGCTCGGTTCGGGAGGCAGCCGCAGCAGCAGCAGCAGCAGGAGCAACAGAAGCTGTTGTGACACACACCTCTGACTGGCTGACTGACTAACTGACTGACTGAAGACTGCCTGATGTTCCTTCGCCTCGCCCAGTCCTGCGCCCGAGCCCAGGCCCGCTTCCTGCACAGGCCCGACTGGCCCGACCCTCAGAGCCAATCCGTATCCCGAAGCCGCCAGCAGCAGCCACGTCTTGTTATCACCACGATATATGGTAGGCTGTGCATACAGGGTTTTTAGTTTTTTTTTTTCGATCATTTTTTTTGAGAATTGGGATGAAGGTTATAAAGTATGGATTTTTACTTAAGTACTTGTATGAGTGTATTTTGTAATTAGCAGATGAAAAGGGGTTTGGGGATTTCTGTATAATGGTATTATACATCTATCTGTGGAGTGACATATTTAATTGCCTATTAAAGCATATTGCAATGTATATTATTTGATAGATGTGTTGTTTAAAATTGTGTACAATTTTATGTCATCGATGTAACGGGACAATCTGTACAGTGACGAGGAATTTTTTGTTTGTGTTCGTACAGAGTTAAATGTGAAGTGAGTTTATTATTTGTGGCACTGTTAGTTTTATATTGTATGTGTAAGATCCGATACTGTGTTCTTGTATTAATATTGTATGTGTAAGATCCGATACTGTGTTCTTGTATTAATATTGTATATGTAAGATCCGATACTGTGTTCTTGTATTAATATTGTATGTGTAAGATCCGATACTGTGTTCTTGTATTAATATTGTATATGTAAGATCCGATACTGTGTTCTTGTATTAATATTGTATGTGTAAGATCCGATACTGTGTTCTTGTATTAATATTGTATGTGGAAGATCCGATACTGTGTTCTTGTATTAATATTGAATGTGGAAGATCCGATACTGTGTTCTTGTATTAATATCAACAGTGATGTTAGGATAGCAAGAGGCTTTTATAACTATTGTCGAGTAGTTAATTAAATGAACAATGGTGAGTTGTTGTAGAATATGGTGAAATGGGGTTAAAGGGGCGGGGTTACTGTTTGAATTTTTACTGAATGCAGTATTTCAGTGTGTACGTATATTGTAATTAGCGGATGGGAAGGAGTAAGAGGGTTGTCTCTATTTTGTATTAATTACACAGTCTTATATTAATGGAATTATGTCTAATGGCATAATACATCTATAAGTTTAGTGAAGTGTATATATTTGACATAGTTTTGCTTGCTGTCATGCCTAATATTGTATAAACTTGTATTTAGCATAAGTGTTCAGGGGTGAACTGTACAGGTGATGAGGGAAATTTTGTGTAAGGGCGAAGTAAAACTTGCAGTGTGTTTAGATAATCAAGAATTTATATTGGTTGTGTATGATCCGTCCCCTCAAGGAAGGTTAAGATAAGATAAGATAAGATTTCGTTCGGATTTTTAACCCCGGAGGGTTAGCCACCCAGGATAACCCAAGAAAGTCAGTGCGTCATCGAGGACTGTCTAACTTATTTCCATTGTGGTCCTTAATCTTGTCCCCCAGGATGCGACCCACACCAGTCGACTAACACCCAGGTACCTATTTGCTGCTAGGTGAACAGGACAACAGGTGTAAGGAAACGTGTCGAAATGTTTCCACCCGCCGGGAATCGAACCCGGGCCCTCCGTGTGTGAAGGGGGAGCTTTAGCCACCAGGCCACCGGGCCTTGATGTTGGTGAGGGGCTTTTGATTTAGGGAATTGGATCTGTGCTCCAGTTCCCTGAATTAAGCCTGAATGCCTTCCACATCCCCCCCCCCAGGTGCTGTATAATCCTCCGGGTTTAGCGCTTCCCACTTGATTATAATAATAATAATGTGTATGATCCGATACTGTACACTTTTATTTATATAATGTATTGTCTGTCTTAAATAATAATAATAATAATAAAAATGTATTCATTGGTGGGGGGAGTGTAAGAAATACTGAGTAAGTTCCACTTTATGAACCTTGTGTACTTGTGTACTTGTGTACTTGTGTACTTGTGAAACAACGTACGTAGAAGCAGTCTGTACGTTGTGTTCATTTTATTTTAATGTCTTTATGTATATGCTTATTCAGTAGATTGTGTAGTGAATGTTATTGCTCATCATCAGTGTTAGTTGTGTAGTGAATGTATTGCTCATCATCAGTGTGAGTTGTGTAGTGAATGTTATTGCTCATCACCAGTGTGAGTTGTGTAGTGAATGTTATTGCTCATCACCAGTGTGAGTTGTGTAGTGAATGTTATTGCTCATCATCAGTGTTAGTTGTGTAGTGAATGTTATTGCTCATCACCAGTGTTAGTTGTGTAGTGAATGTTATTGCTCATCATCAGTGTTAGTTGTGTAGTGAATGTTATTGCTCATCATCAGTGTGAGTTGTGTAGTGAATGTTATTGCTCATCACCAGTGTTAGTTGTGTAGTGAATGTTATTGCTCATCATCAGTGTGAGTTGTGTAGTGAATGTTATTGCTCATCATCAGTGTTAGTTGTGTAGTGAATGTTATTGCTCATCATCAGTGTTAGTTGTGTAGTGAATGTTATTGCTCATCACCAGTGTTAGTTGTGTAGTGAATGTTATTGCTCATCATCAGTGTGAGTTGTGTAGTGAATGTTATTGCTCATCACCAGTGTTAGTTGTGTAGTGAATGTTATTGCTCATCACCAGTGTTAGTTGTGTAGTGAATGTTATTGCTCATCACCAGTGTGAGTTGTGTAGTGAATGTTATTGCTCATCATTAGTGTTAGTTGTGTAGTGAATGTTATTGCTCATCATCAGTGTTAGTTGTGTAGTGAATGTTATTGCTCATCATCAGTGTGAGTTGTGTAGTGAATGTTATTGCTCATCACCAGTGTTAGTTGTGTAGTGAATGTTATTGCTCATCATCAGTGTGAGTTGTGTAGTGAATGTTATTGCTCATCATCAGTGTTAGTTGTGTAGTGAATGTTATTGCTCATCATCAGTGTTAGTTGTGTAGTGAATGTTATTGCTCATCACCAGTGTTAGTTGTGTAGTGAATGTTATTGCTCATCATCAGTGTTAGTTGTGTAGTGAATGTTATTGCTCATCATCAGTGTGAGTTGTGTAGTGAATGTTATTGCTCATCATCAGTGTGAGTTGTGTAGTGAATGTTATTGCTCATCATCAGTGTGAGTTGTGTAGTGAATGTTATTGCTCATCATCAGTGTGAGTTGTGTAGTGAATGTTATTGCTCATCATCAGTGTGAGTTGTGTAGTGAATGTTATTGCTCATCATCAGTGTGAGTTGTGTAGTGAATGTTATTGCTCATCATCAGTGTGAGTTGTGTAGTGAATGTTATTGCTCATCATCAGTGTTAGTTGTGTAGTGAATGTTATTGCTCATCATCAGTGTGAGTTGTGTAGTGAATGTTATTGCTCATCACCAGTGTTAGTTGTGTAGTGAATGTTATTGCTCATCACCAGTGTGAGTTGTGTAGTGAATGTTATTGCTCATCATCAGTGTGAGTTGTGTAGTGAATGTTATTGCTCATCATCAGTGTTAGTTGTGTAGTGAATGTTATTGCTCATCATCAGTGTGAGTTGTGTAGTGAATGTTATTGCTCATCACCAGTGTGAGTTGTGTAGTGAATGTTATTGCTCATCATCAGTGTTAGTTGTGTAGTGAATGTTATTGCTCATCATCAGTGTGAGTTGTGTAGTGAATGTTATTGCTCATCATCAGTGTGAGTTGTGTAGTGAATGTTATTGCTCATCACCAGTGTGAGTTGTGTAGTGAATGTTATTGCTCATCATCAGTGTTAGTTGTGTAGTGAATGTTATTGCTCATCATCAGTGTTAGTTGTGTAGTGAATGTTATTGCTCATCATCAGTGTGAGTTGTGTAGTGAATGTTATTGCTCATCACCAGTGTTAGTTGTGTAGTGAATGTTATTGCTCATCATCAGTGTTAGTTGTGTAGTGAATGTTATTGCTCATCATCAGTGTGAGTTGTGTAGTGAATGTTATTGCTCATCATCAGTGTTAGTTGTGTAGTGAATGTTATTGCTCATCATCAGTGTGAGTTGTGTAGTGAATGTTATTGCTCATCATCAGTGTTAGTTGTGTAGTGAATGTTATTGCTCATCATCAGTGTTAGTTGTGTAGTGAATGTTATTGCTCATCATCAGTGTTAGTTGTGTAGTGAATGTTATTGCTCATCATCAGTGTTAGTTGTGTAGTGAATGTTATTGCTCATCATCAGTGTTAGTTGTGTAGTGAATGTTATTGCTCATCATCAGTGTGAGTTGTGTAGTGAATGTTATTGCTCATCATCAGTGTTAGTTGTGTAGTGAATGTTATTGCTCATCATCAGTGTTAGTTGTGTAGTGAATGTTATTGCTCATCATCAGTGTTAGTTGTGTAGTGAATGTTATTGCTCATCATCAGTGTGAGTTGTGTAGTGAATGTTATTGCTCATCACCAGTGTGAGTTGTGTAGTGAATGTTATTGCTCATCATCAGTGTTAGTTGTGTAGTGAATGTTATTGCTCATCATCAGTGTGAGTTGTGTAGTGAATGTTATTGCTCATCACCAGTGTTAGTTGTGTAGTGAATGTTATTGCTCATCACCAGTGTGAGTTGTGTAGTGAATGTTATTGCTCATCACCAGTGTGAGTTGTGTAGTGAATGTTATTGCTCATTATCAGTGTTAGTTGTGTAGTGAATGTTATTGCTCATCACCAGTGTGAGTTGTGTAGTGAATGTTATTGCTCATCACCAGTGTTAGTTGTGTAGTGAATGTTATTGCTCATCATCAGTGTGAGTTGTGTAGTGAATGTTATTGCTCATCACCAGTGTTAGTTGTGTAGTGAATGTTATTGCTCATCACCAGTGTGAGTTGTGTAGTGAATGTTATTGCTCATCACCAGTGTGAGTTGTGTAGTGAATGTTATTGCTCATCATCAGTGTTAGTTGTGTAGTGAATGTTATTGCTCATCACCAGTGTGAGTTGTGTAGTGAATGTTATTGCTCATCACCAGTGTGAGTTGTGTAGTGAATGTTATTGCTCATCATCAGTGTGAGTTGTGTAGTGAATGTTATTGCTCATCACCAGTGTGAGTTGTGTAGTGAATGTTATTGCTCATCACCAGTGTGAGTTGTGTAGTGAATGTTATTGCTCATCACCAGTGTGAGTTGTGTAGTGAATGTTATTGCTCATTATCAGTGTTAGTTGTGTAGTGAATGTTATTGCTCATCATCAGTGTGAGTTGTGTAGTGAATGTTATTGCTCATCATCAGTGTTAGTTGTGTAGTGAATGTTATTGCTCATCACCAGTGTTAGTTGTGTAGTGAATGTTATTGCTCATCATCAGTGTGAGTTGTGTAGTGAATGTTATTGCTCATCACCAGTGTTATGCAGGGTTCTGCATGACATCATATGTACATATTAGTGGGGAAGTGTGCCATAATAATATGAATATTGTAGTTGTAAGGAATAATTTTATAATTCATAATGTGCTTTTGGAGGTACTGTAAAGTATTCTAACTATAATTATAAAGAATGGAGTTAGTGATTTATTTTCCAAGGATGTTTGGGTACGCAGAGTAAGCGTGGGGGAGGAGGTCACGTGACGTTAGCATGGCGGTAGAAGCTGGCGTCGGAGATGCTGTATATTTTATTTTTTTATTTTATTTATTTTTATTTAAAAATTTGAGCACACATATAGAGGTACAAAAAATACAGATAAGAGCAGCATGCCAAAGCCACTTATACTATGCATAGCATTACGGGCTGGCTTAAAATTAACTTAAGATTAACTAAGCAATGATGAAATCAGTGATAAAACATTAATGTAAACAGATAACTATAAAGCACAAGTGAGTATTACAAAGACAGGTCATATGGTTGCATGCATTGTTGTACATTCAGTCGTATGGAGTATTCTGTTAGGTAGTGTATTTAAAAAATAATAAAGTTAGATTGGGTCCTAGGTTTAACATTTATGTGATATAATTGTGAGAAACATTTAAGATATACAATTTATAAGGTTCAGTTATTCAGTATTTATTTGGTTTTGGGTGAGTAAGTGATCTTTGAGAAGAGACTTGAATTTATAAACAGGTAGTGTTTCTTTTATATTTACAGGTAATGAATTCCAGATTTTAGGGCCTTTTATGTGCATTGAGTTTTTACATAGTGTGAGATGGACACGAGGAACATCAAAGAGTGATCTGTGCCTTGTGTTATGGTCATGTGTTCTGTTGAGGTTGGCAAGGAGATGTTTGAGGGGAGGGTTAATATCAGAGTTAAGTGTTCTATGTATGTAATAGGTGCAGTAATAAGTATGGATGTTTTGTATGGTGAGTAGGTTTAGTGTATTGAATATTGGTGGAGTGTGCTGCCTATAGTGAGAATTTGTTATCATTCTAACTGCAGCCTTTTGTTGGGTAATTAGTGGTCTGAGATGGTTACTTGTTGTTGAGCCCCATGCACAAATTCCATAGGTGAGATAGGGGTAAATAAGAGAGTGATATAGGGCCAGGAGGGCTGACTGTGGAGCATAGTACCGTATCTTCGATAGTATGCCTACAGTCTTGGAAATTTTCTTAGAAATTTGTTGTATATGTGTATGAAATTTGAGTCTATTATCAAGGTGGATTCCTAGGAATTTTCCCTCTGTTAGCTTTGTGATAGGTGACCCGTTTATCATTATGTTAAGAGGGACATCTGTAGCTCTGTTACCAAACTGAATGAAGTAGGTTTTGTCAATGTTTAGTGTAAGTTTGTTAGTCCTCATCCAGGTAGATATTTTCTGTAATTCGGTATTTACAGTATTGGCTAGCGTGACTGGGCTCGGGTGGGAGAAGACGTATGTAGTGTCATCTGCAAATAGTGTGGGTTTGAGTAATTGCGAAGCATTTGGTAGGTCATTTATGTATAGGAGAAAGAGAAGAGGGCCAAGGACACTTCCCTGTGGGACACCAACTGTAATTGGTTGTGCAGAAGAGTTTGCCCCATTTGCGTACACATATTGGCTTCTGTTGCTGAGGTATGACTTGAGGTAGTTGAGGGAGTGCCCTCTTATACCATAGTGTGACAATTTTACGTGGAGCAAGTCATGGTTAACTGTATCAAAAGCTTTACGTAAGTCAATGAAGATCCCCAGTGGGACTTCTTTTTTCTCTATTGCAGTGTATATATGTTCTAGCATGTGTATAATAGCATCATTAGTATTTTTATTTGGCCTGAATCCAAATTGGCAGGGGTTGAGTATGTTTTGGGAGATAAGGTAGTTTACCTGGAGTTTACCTGGAGAGAGTTCCGGGGGTCAACGCCCCCGCGGCCCGGTCTGAGACCAGGCCTCCTGGTGGATCAGAGCCTGATCAGCCAGGCTGTTGCTGCTGGCTGCACGCAAACCAACATACGAGCCACAGCCCGGCTGATCCGGAACTGACTTTAGGTGCTTGTCCAGTGCCAGCTTGAAGACTGCCAGGGGTCTGTTGGTAATCCCCCTTATGTGTGCTGGGAGGCAGTTGAACAGTCTCGGGCCCCTGACACTTATTGTATGGTCTCTTAACGTGCTAGTGACACCCCTGCTTTTCATTGGGGGGATGGTGCATCGTCTGCCAAGTCTTTTGCTTTCGTAGTGGGTGATTTTCGTGTGCAAGTTCGGTACTAGTCCCTCTAGGATTTTCCAGGTGTATATAATCATGTATCTCTCCCTCCTGCGTTCCAGGGAATACAGGTTTAGGAACCTCAAGCGCTCCCAATAATTGAGGTGTTTTATCTCCGTTATGCGCGCCGTGAAAGTTCTCTGTACATTTTCTAGGTCGGCAATTTCACCTGCCTTGAAAGGTGCTGTTAGTGTGCAGCAATATTCCAGCCTAGATAGAACAAGTGACCTGAAGAGTGTCATCATGGGCTTGGCCTCCCTAGTTTTGAAGGTTCTCATTATCCATCCTGTCATTTTTCTAGCAGATGCGATTGATACAGTGTTATGGTCCTTGAAGGTGAGATCCTCCGACATGATCACTCCCAGGTCTTTGACGTTGGTGTTTCGCTCTATTTTGTGGCCAGAATTTGTTTTGTACTCTGATGAAGATTTAATTTCCTCATGTTTACCATATCTGAGTAATTGAAATTTCTCATCGTTGAACTTCATATTGTTTTCTGCAGCCCACTGAAAGATTTGGTTGATGTCTGCCTGGAGCTTTGCAGTGTCTGCAATGGAAGACACTGTCATGCAGATTCGGGTGTCATCTGCAAAGGAAGACACGGTGCTGTGGCTGACATCCTTGTCTATGTCGGATATAAGGATGAGGAACAAGATGGGAGCGAGTACTGTGCCTTGTGGAACAGAGCTTTTCACCGTAGCTGCCTCGGACTTTACTCTGTTGACGACTACTCTCTGTGTTCTGTTAGTGAGGAAATTATAGATCCATCGACCGACTTTTCCTGTTATTCCTTTAGCACGCATTTTGTGCGCTATTACGCCATGGTCACACTTGTCGAAGGCTTTTGCAAAGTCTGTATATATTACATCTGCATTCTTTTTGTCTTCTAGTGCATTTAGGACCTTGTCGTAGTGGTCCAATAGTTGAGACAGACAGGAGCGACCTGTTCTAAACCCATGTTGCCCTGGGTTGTGTAACTGATGGGTTTCTAGATGCGTGGTGATCTTGCTTCTTAGGACCCTTTCAAAGATTTTTATGATATGGGATGTTAGTGCTATTGGTCTGTAGTTCTTTGCTGTTGCTTTACTGCCCCCTTTGTGGAGTGGGGCTATGTCTGTTGTTTTTAGTAACTGTGGGACGACCCCCGTGTCCATGCTCCCTCTCCATAGGATGGAAAAGGCTCGTGATAGGGGCTTCTTGCAGTTCTTGATGAACACAGAGTTCCATGAGTCTGGCCCTGGGGCAGAGTGCATGGGCATGTCATTTATCGCCTGTTCGAAGTCATTTGGCGTCAGGATAACATCGGATAGGCTTGTGTTAATCAAATTTTGTGGCTCTCTCATAAAAAATTCATTTTGATCTTCGACTCTCAGTCTGGTTAGCGGCTTGCTAAAAACTGAGTCATATTGGGACTTGAGTAGCTCACTCATTTCCTTGTTGTCATCTGTGTAGGACCCATCTTGTTTAAGTAGGGGCCCAATACTGGACGTTGTTCTCGATTTTGATTTGGCATAGGAGAAGAAATACTTTGGGTTTCTTTCGATTTCATTTATGGCTTTTAGTTCTTCCCGCGATTCCTGACTCCTAAAGGATTCTTTTAGCTTAAGTTCGATGCTTGCTATTTCTCTGACCAGTGTCTCCCTACGCATTTCAGATATATTGACCTCTTTTAGCCGCTCTGTTATTCTTTTCCGTCGCCTGTAAAGGGAGCGCCTGTCTCTTTCTGTTTTACATCTACTCCTCCTTTTTCTTAGAGGAATAAGCCTTGTGCATACATCGAGTGCTACCGAGTTAATCTGTTCTAGGCATAAGTTGGGGTCTGTGTTGCTTAGTATATCTTCCCAGCTTATATCGGTTAGGACTTGGTTTACTTGGTCCCACTTTATGTTTTTGTTATTGAAGTTGAATTTGGTGAATGCTCCCTCGTGACTAATCTCATTATGTCGGTCTGGGGCTCCGCGCATACATGACTGAACCTCAATTATGTTGTGATCTGAGTATATTGTTTTTGATATGGTGATATTTCTTATCAGATCATCATTGTTAGTGAAGATGAGGTCTAGTGTATTCTCCAGTCTAGTAGGCTCTATTATTTGCTGGTTTAAATTGAATTTTGTGCAGAGATTTAAAAGCTCGCGTGAGTGTGAGTTTTCATCAGAGCTGCCTCCTGGTGTTATTACTGCAACAATATTATTTGCTATATTCCTCCATTTTAGGTGCCTTAAGTTGAAATCCCCCAGGAGCAAGATGTTGGGTGCAGGAGCTGGAAGGTTTTCCAGACAGTGGTCAATTTTTAACAGCTGTTCCTGGAATTGCTGGGATGTTGCATCCGGAGGCTTGTAGACTATCACAATGACTAGGTTTTGGTTCTCGACCTTTACTGCTAAAACTTCCACTACATCATTTGAGGCATTTAGCAGTTCTGTGCAAACAAGTGACTCTGCAATGTACAGGCCAACCCCCCCCTTTTGCCTGTTCACTCTGTCACATCTGTATAGGTTGTAAACTGGGATCCATATTTCGTTGTCCAAGTGATCCTTTATGTGGGTCTCAGTGAAAGCCGCGAACATTGCCTTTGCCTCTGCAAGCAGTCCACGGATGAAAGGTATTTTGTTGTTTGTTGCTGGCTTTAGACCCTGTATATTTGCAAAGAAGAATGTTATCGGACTGGTGGTATTGTTGGTACTGGGGGGGATTTTTTTTCCGGCATTAGTATCTGTATCTGTCGGTTTGGAGTGGAGGCCATCGACTGTGGTTCCACTCCAGGAATGACTGGATTTGGTGTACGATTTCTGCCATTTCCTGCCAGTTTTTTTTCCTTCCTGGCACTAAAAAACCTCTCCCTCTTGAGTGGCTGTGGCTACCCAGGTTTTCCCATGGCCTGGATGTTTTGTATCTTTTTGTCCCCTTTAGATGGTATGCCTGGCAATTTAAGTTATAGCACAGTCTTTCCTGTACTGAAGAGGTACACAGTTCAGGGTGAAAAAGCTTACAGGAAGGGAGTTTGCATTTTCCTGTTGTCATATGGGCATGGCATTTCCTAGGGTGGTCATAGTTGCACGTCCCATCTGTTTTTCCAGATTTCCCATGCCAGCAGATACCGAGTGCATAGTATGTGCACAGGCTTGGTTTCCGTTTGCCTTGGGTTTCTGTGTCTGTATTCCCTGTTGGTGCATGTTTCCCTGTCTTACTTCTATCCTCCCTAGCACCAACAATGGAGCTCCCACCATTTGTTTTTGGTAATATATCCTCACTATTGCTAGTGGAGTCCTCTTGTTTGCTATTTCCTGCGGTATTTCTAGTTTGCAATATTGGTTTTATCTTATCTTTGACTACACTTGTTTCCCTACTATGGCTCCTGTCCCCTATGCGGTCATTCATATGTATTCCTTCCTGCGTATAATTCCCGACTACCTGGACAAAATCTCCAGCTTCACCATTACTGTCTCCCAGGACAGCATCTCCAGCTTCCCCATTACTGTCTCCCAGGACAGCATCTCCAGCTTCACCATTACTGTCTCCCAGGACAGCACCTCCAGCTTCACCATTACTGTCTCCCAGGACAGCACCTCCAGCTTCCCCGTTACTGTCTCCCAGGACAGCGCTATCAGCCCCCCATTTACTGACTACCAGGACATCATCTCCAGCCTTACAGTTTCTGACTACATGGCCAGTATCAAGGGCAGTACCATTCAGCCCGGACTTTTTATGTTCCCATCTGTTGTAGAAAGCTTCCAGGTTTTCTATGAAAGCAGCTTTGATGTTGACCTCTTTTAATACCCTTGTGATTTTAGTCCACAGATTTATCTCATTTGGGCATACCCAAAAACACTTCCCTGTTTTAATACTGCTTGTAGCTAGTTCTTGGATATCTGCACAAGGGGCGTGACACCAATTTCCACAGAAATGACAATTTATGCATGTGGAAGCCCGTTTGTTTGACTGACCACAGACTACACACAGCTTCATAATGATTTGAATGGTTGATTTACTGCAATTCTACTAGCAACCTCTTGAATATTCTATTAATAACCTGCTAGGTGGTGCACAACGAAACCGTTTGAAACCAGTCCAGGGTTCGGACCAGTCAAGGGTTCGGACCAGTCAAGGGTTTGGACCAGTCTATCTGATCTGATCAGTGGGTCACTTATTTAAACCATACTGGTCGGTGATTTGAGCTAACACATGAAGGATCTACTGGAAATTATCTACCCGAGTAATATGTGATTTGATTGATACAAAAGTATAACTTGCGTGTTGAAGAGCCGGTGACTGCTGGCACTCCTACAATGACGAACGGTCGATTCGTTTATGAATTAATTTTTCGAAGATTTTTGAGAGAGGGTGTAAGTTGGATATTGGCCTATAGTTATTCAACTCTGTTTGGTCTCCTCCTTTGTGGATCGGGGTGACCCTTGCTATTTTGAGTACTGTAGGGAAGGTGGAGGATTCAATGGATTTGTTAAAGAGTGTTGCAATGATTGGTGATAGCACTTGTGACACTTTTTTGTATATAAAGGGTGGTAAGGTATTTAAATCTCCTGCCTTGTTTTTTAGTGTGTTGATAATAAGGGAGACTTCGTATGGGTTAGTCGGAGCTAGGAACAGTGTGTTCGGGTAGTTGCCGGTGAGGTAGTCATTTGGTGGGGTATCTGAGCTTGGGATTTTATTGGCAAGGTTTTGTCCTATAGTGGAGAAGAAGTCAATGAGTCTGTTTGCTGTTTCTGTTGGTGGGAGTTGGGGTTCATCTGATTTTGCTAATTTTATTTCGCTATTTCGTGATATCTTTTATGTTCCTAGAATTTCTGATAGGGTTTACCTGGAGTTTACCTGGAGAGAGTTTCGGGGGTCAACGCCCCCGCGGCCCGGTCTGTGACCAGGCCTCCTGGTGGATCAGCACCTGATCAACCAGGCTGTTGCTGCTGGCTGCACGCAAACCAACGTACGAGCCACAGCCCGGCTGATCAGGAACTGACTTTAGGTGCTTGTCCAGTGCCAGCTTGAAGACTGCCAGGGGTCTGTTGGTAATCCCCCTTATGTGTGCTGGGAGGCAGTTGAACAGTCTCGGGCCCCTGACACTTATTGTATGGTCTCTTAACGTGCTAGTGACACCCCTGCTTTTCATTGGGGGGATGGTGCATCGTCTGCCAAGTCTTTTGCTTTCGTAGTGAGTGATTTTCGTGTGCAAGTTTGGTACTAGTCCCTCTAGGATTTTCCAGGTGTATATAATCATGTATCTCTCCCTCCTGCGTTCCAGGGAATACAGGTTTAGAAACCTCAAGCGCTCCCAGTAATTGAGGTGTTTTATCTCCGTTATGCGCGCCGTGAAAGTTCTCTGTACATTTTCTAGGTCGGCAATTTCACCTGCCTTGAAAGGTGCTGTTAGAGTGCAGCAATATTCCAGCCTAGATAGAACAAGTGACCTGAAGAGTGTCATCATGGGCTTGGCCTCCCTAATTTTGAAGGTTCTCATTATCCATCCTGTCATTTTTCTAGCAGATGCGATTGATACAATGTTATGGTCCTTGAAGGTGAGATCCTCCGACATAATCACTCCCAGGTCTTTGACGTTGGTGTTTCGCTCTATTTTGTGACCAGAATTTGTTTTGTACTCTGATGAAGATTTAATTTCCTCATGTTTACCATATCTGAGTAATTGAAATTTCTCATCGTTGAACTTCATATTGTTTTCTGCAGCCCACTGAAAGATTTGGTTGATGTCCGCCTGGAGCCTTGCAGTGTCTGCAATGGAAGACACTGTCATGCAGATTCCGGTGTCATCTGCAAAGGAAGACACGGTGCTGTGGCTGACATCCTTGTCTATGTCGGATATGAGGATGAGGAACAAGATGGGAGCTAGTACTGTGCCTTGTGGAACAGAGCTTTTCACCGTAGCTGCCTCGGACTTTACTCTGTTGACGACTACTCTCTGTGTTCTGTTAGTGAGGAAATTATAGATCCATCGACCGACTTTTCCTGTTATTCCTTTAGCGCGCATTTTGTGCGCTATTACGCCATGGTCACACTTGTCGAAGGCTTTTGCAAAGTCTGTATATATTACATCTGCATTCTTTTTGTCTTCTAGTGCATTTAGGACCTTGTCGTAGTGATCCAGTAGTTGAGACAGACAGGAGCGACCTGTTCTAAACCCATGTTGCCCTGGGTTGTGTAACTGATGGGATTCTAGATGGGTGGTGATCTTGCTTCTTAGGACCCTTTCAAAGATTTTTATGAAAGGGTCCTAAGAAGGACCCTTTCATAAAAATCTTTGAAAGGGTCCTAAGAAGCAAGATCACCATCCATCTAGAATCCCATCAGTTACACAACCCAGGGCAACATGGGTTTTCCAGGTCTTTTTTATATCACCTCGTAAGTTGGATAATCTGTTCTCATAATACAATTTTTTTGCCCTTCTTATCAGGCTGGTTAGGATTGACGAGTAACGTTTTGTTTGGTCTCTGGTTATGTGACCCATTCTGTACTGTTTTTCATATTGGTGTTTTGTATTTATGGATTTGAGAATGCTGGGTGTTAACCAGGGACTGTTCAGTCTCTTAGCTGTCATCTGTTTAGTTTTTTTAGGGCAGTGCTTGTTATAGAGGTATTGGGTCTTTTTTAGAAAATTATTAATACATTCGTCAATATCTGTATAGATTTCTAGCTCAGTGTGCCAGTCAATGTTTGCTACTGCTGTTGTGAAGTTATTAATGGCTGCCTCATTGTGAAGTCTGAAGGTGACTTTAGTAGTGTCTTGGGGTAATTTACCAAGAGTTGTTATGAGAAAAGTAGGGTAGTGGTCTGTGGTATTATCTGTAATTATGC
Source organism: Cherax quadricarinatus (assembly GCF_038502225.1). Lineage (NCBI taxonomy): Eukaryota > Metazoa > Arthropoda > Malacostraca > Decapoda > Parastacidae > Cherax > Cherax quadricarinatus. The sequence continues at coordinate 41,670 of NW_027196062.1, read as the reverse complement.
CTGATTTTAAAGGGGATATGGTGTTGGTCCAGATGTGGTCAAGTAGGGAAACACTAATCTCTGTAACTCTTGTAGGTTTTGTTACTGTTGGTAGCAACATACAGTTACTCATTGTGTTTGTGAATTCAGTAACGTGTGGGTCCTGGTCTTGCAGGAGATTTATATTGAAGTCACCTGAGAGTAGTAAGTGATCTTTGTTCATGCGTGCATCAGTTATCATACTTCCTAGGTTTTGACTAAATTGGCTAATGTTTGACTGTGGAACTCTGTAGATGTTTATCAATGTGAGAGGTTTTTGTAGGTATTTGGATTTGAATTTGGCTATTATATATTCCCCATGTTCATCCCTTGTGCAAGTATTAGTGATACATTCTAGTTGGTCTGAGTAGTATATGGCTGTGCCACCCCCTTGTTGGTCTGGCCTACAGTTGTGTATGGCTGTGTAACCAGGAATGGCATAGACATCTGTACTATCAGGCTTTAGCCAGGTTTCAGTTAGTGTAATGATGGACATATTGGCATGTAAGGAATTTAGTAATGCTATGAGGTCATCGTAATGCTTGCTTAAAGATCTGATATTGTAGTTAAAGATAGTTATGTTGTTGTTGGCACTGAGAAGTGCCTTTGATTGTTCTGCAGTGTAGTAATTACAGTAACTGTTTGATTCATTTAAGTCATTAAATAAGAGGTTGGTATCAGGATCAATGCTTGTAATCATAAGATTTGTAGTGAATCTATAGTTAGAATTAAGTATAAAACAAAGTAAATAGTCTTAAGCTGAAAAATAGCACCTGAATTATTTAACAAATGTAAAATAATGAGCTAAGGTAGCTTTTTTTTTTTATAAGCTAAAATAAAGGAGACAATATAAAAGAGACTAATACAAATAAAGTGATGATCAAATAATGGAGCTTGGGAATATGATAGTAGGTAGTACTATAAAGGTAATTCTTTAAAGTTAGAATTATAGTATAAAATAATAATATAAAAGGGACTAATATAAGTTGTGGTGAACAATAAAGTGGTAATCAAATAAATGAGCTTTGGAATATAATGGCAAAATTGTGAACTTATTCTACTTTAGCACCTGAGAATAGCACCTTGATTATTTTAACAATTGTGAATATATAAACTAGGGTAGTTATATAAAGCTAAAATAAAGGAGAAAATATATAAGGGACTAAAATTAAGTAATGGTAAACAAAGTTAAATGGACAGGTGGTCACTATGAAATAATATTAGTTTAGGAGTAAGATCTGATTTGTAATATTAAATAAATTGAGCAGTTTATTGCACAATAAAAGTAAAAAAAATGAGGTAGTTGGTACTAGCTAGCAAAAGATAGTTTTGGTACTTGTAAAAAAGTAATTGGAATATACACTAATTGCATACACAATGAAAAGTGACTAAAAAAACAAGTAGTGATAAACAAAATTAAATGGACAGGTAAGAATAATGAATATTATTAATTTGGAGTAAGATTTGACTTGTAATTTAAAATTATGAGCAATTAATAGCAGTAAGAAAGAAGCATAGAGTATTGGAGGTATTTCATTAGCTAGTGATGAAAAATAATAAAAAATAATAATGTACAATATAATAGTAACGTACACTATATGCACCACACGTATATATGTATTAAGGGCACTTATCTAATCTGTTACAGAAATGTCAGCTTTTCTAAGGAAGGTAGAGAAATCGTGTTCGTTTGAGATAGTATATTGTTGTCCTGTTGATGTTTTCCTTACTAGTATTTTCCCATCTCGCGTGAAACACTGATGTATTTTGTTTTCCTGTTTAAGTTTTCTCAGCCTGAACAGAAGGTTTTGACGTTTTTTTGTTAGACACTCATTTATGTACACTCCATTTTTCATTGTAATTGCTGATTTAATTAGGTCCTTTCTCTTATCGTATGAATGAAGTCTGATCATTATACTGTGTTTACTTCCTGGTTTTCCTAGCAAACGTGTTTCTTTGATGTCATTGTTTTGCACGATGACTTGTACGTGGTTCTGTATTATCCTGATAGCAGTTTCTTTGCACTGTGCTTGTGTTATGTCACTAGGAATGTGTGGACTGTTTATTATTACTGCATCAGACAACTTATCTTGTTCAGTTTTGTCGTCTTGGAAATCAAGGTATTCATTTAGTCGAGTGTGCATGTTCTGATTCCAGTCCTTGATTGCTTCTTCAACCTTCATATTTATTGTTGTTATTTGCTCAGTGTGACTGGCTATAGCTCCTTTGAGAGTATTTTCTGTGTCAACACTTCCCGATGTAATCTTCTCTTCAAGGTTTTGGATCTTATTCTCGAGGTTGGTTATCTTGGATTCTCGTCGCTCGAGTGTTGCTTTGATATCTTTGATTTAATTTTCTAGAGCAACGATGTAGTCCTTGATATTGTCAGGAATAATCATACCTGAGTTATCATGGGTGAATCCTTTGAAGGGAGTGGAGGTGGAGGGGGAGTCAACCATGTTTGTTGTTGTTGTTGTTGTTCCCTGGGTGGCGGTGGTGAGGGGGGGGTGATGATACACTGGCTTCCTGCTGGGTAGACAAGTTGAGTTCTAGGGTCCTTGTTGTTATTCTTTTATTACTGATGTTGTTTCTTCTGCGATATCCTTTCATAGTATCACTGAAGTAGATACTGTGTAGCAATGGAGGAGAAGGCTTGTTTTCTCGGAGCTTGGGTTAAGTGATTGTCTGGCAGCGGAGGCAGTGTTTGGGTTAGCAGGGCTGTCTTCCTTAGATCTTCTAATTTTGTCAAGATTTGGGTTACATTCTTAGTATTCTTGGGTCATGTTGTGGTCTACGTGGGTTCATGTAGTTGATCTTTCACTTAGGCCATCACAAGTTTTGTTGAGCGATGTTTTTTTGAGAAAGAAGAGCTGGTAGGATACCGTTGCTGCCGCTGCCGCTACCTATACCTCTTATACAAGTTAAGTTAGCAATAATACATTCATTTTGTTTATCCAATTCAAGCCATAGGCTTTCATATGGCTTACCTGTATGTTAACCCAGGCACTGACATGGTCAGGGTGCTGTGGGATGAGTGATGAAGTAAGAAATGAGGTTTGTGGTGTCATGACGGCCTGACGCTGACGAAGCCTAGTGTTATGGTGGCTGAACCTCCAGCCAGCTGTGTGTACCTTCATTTGGGCATGTAGAATTAAGGTTTTTATGTTATGGTGATTAAATAGATATATTTTCCTAATTGGGATTTTTGCCTAACCCTCTGTTAACCAACCCCTTGAAGTAACACATACTGGTTTAGCGCTTTCTGTTTTGACTGGGATAGCCCTGGGTGGCCGGTTTGGGTTTGAGATGTGTGTAACTTTTACCTTTGTCCTTAGACCAGGCTCAAGCCCCCAGCTATCCCACATTTCTGCATAACATGGGGACCTGTATATGGGAGAATTATCAAATTTTTGTGGTAATTCAAGTTTGCAACCTGGAAAGTCAATAATCATTCTTTACTGGGTTGGTCAGAGGAAACATTCACTATAACACTCACACTAAAATAATAATTTACCTTTGTTTGCAATATTGCTGGTTTTTAGGGTGTTATTATTAATTAATACCCTGTGAATAATTTACCTTTGTTTGCAATATTGCTGGTTTTTAGGGTGTTATTATTAATTAATACCCTGTGAATAATTTTTGTGTGCAACATTGCTAGTTTTTAGGGTGTTATTATTAATTAATACCCTGTGAATAATTTACCTTTCTGTATAATATTGCTGGTTTTAAGGTGTTATTATTAATTAATACTCTATAAATCATTTACCTTTCTGTACCATATTGTTGATTTTTAGGGTGTTATTAATACTTGATATTTTGTGCATAATTTACCCTTGCAGGTACAATCTTGCTGATTTTTAGGGGGTTATGCTCACCTAAATTTCTGGAAATAATTTACCTTTGCAGGTGCAGTAGCTCTTATTTTTTTTTTCTGCCAGGATTTTCTTTTTGTGTGCAATCCTGTTTAATTTGAGGGAGTCACATGACAACTCCTTGTGAATATACTACTTCAGTATATGTACCTTGCTGTGTGCTTTATTATTTTATATCAGTAAGTTCTGTGGCTGGTAGTAAGATTTGGTGCTATTATTTCCCAAAATGGCTGACACTGGTGAAAATTCTGAGGATGACATGCATTTGGAAGGTGACATTGAATCAAATCCCCATGATAGGGACCTGGATAAGGAAGCAGTAATTTTACAAATGAAATTAACCCTAGTTGCAGAAGAAAAGGAACGGTTAAGGATTGAGCATACAAAGATCCAGGAACAGAGAGCCTTAGAGGAGCTTAGGGCTCAAGAAAGAGCTAAAGAGAGGCAGCTTGCTTCTCACCCAGACACAGACACAAGGGTAGATGTTTTTCATTTGGATAAAGCCATAAAATTTGTGCCCAAATTCCTAGAGAAAGACCCAGACCAGTTTTTTCTGTTATTTGAAAGTACGGCCAAATCCCAAGTTTGGCCGGAAAAGGAATGGGCGACATTAGCAAGAACCCAATTAGTTGGTAAAGGGTTACAGGCTATTAGTTCTTTAGAAGGATCTGCCTTTTCTGATTATCATAAGCTAAAAGAGGTAGTTTTACTGGCTTATCAAATGTTGCCGGAAAGGTACAGGCAGAAATTCAGAGGACTAAAGTTTCAGTCAGGGCAGTCTTTGGTGGAATATGGTAAGGAGAAGATGTCACTTCTAAATAGGTGGAGTCGCTCAAAAGGGGTGGTAGGCAATTATGAAGGTGTAATTACCTTAATTTTGTTAGAGGATCTTATGGGAAATGTTCCTTCTGACCTTAAGGCATATCTTGAGGAGAAGGATCTTGATGATTTTAATAATGCTTTAGATTTGGGGTGACAGAATTTTAGCTAACCAAAAATTTGGTAGTAGTTACCACACCCCCCATACTAATAATGGTAAGTTTTCTCCACCCACCAATAGGAATAAGAAATTTCGGAAGTTTAAGCCACCCATTTATCAGCCTAATAACCACAAGAGTTTTAATAACCCTAATTTTCCAGTACCCACTCGAGGAGGTTTTAAGTCAGCTGTCACAGGTCCAGGACTACAAGGAACAGGTGGGACGAGCCCAGTTCTCCAGAACCAAGGGATCCAACCTAGGTCAAAAGGGCAGGGGTCCTTTAAACCATATTACTGTACTTATTTTCATAAACAGGGCCATCTGCAGCCGTATTGCAAAAAGATGGGTAGAGATCAGGTGCTTGCTGGAGTTTCTCAGGTAGATACACCAGGTACCCACACGGTAGCTAATATTGAAGCACCACCTCCGGGTATGTCAGGTAACTCAGCAGGTTTGGACCCTCGGATGAAGGTCTTTACAAGCAAGTCCACCATAGCCTTACACCAAAATGAAGGTAGGGTAACAGGTGTTATGTCTTTGAGGGACACTGGTAGCACATACACTTTGCTTCATAGGGGCATACTGCCAGTGTCGGATGACACATACAATGGGTTGGACGTTTTGCTCAAAGGAATGACAGGATGCCCTGTCAAGACTCCAGTGCACAGGTTATGGGTAGAGTCTGCATACCAGTGTGGTTACTTAGCTGTAGGTATCACAGAGGATATACCTTGTGCAGGGGTTGACCTACTCTTAGGCAATAATGTCATGGGTTGTCTTGAAAGTGAGGAACCTCTGGTTTGGAGGGACCCAGCCTCAAAGAGTTTTGGGATGCTGAAAAATGGGGCCATGTTAACCCCCATGAGGTAGAGGTTTCCGAATTTGTGAAATGTCAGCAGGCCTGGCATGATGTAGGCTGGGGTGAAATAGGTTCCATGAAGGAAGTGAAGTGTTTATTTCTAGAGACTGTGTTTGTATCCAGCGAGAGTCAGTGGACGTTGATTTTTACTGGTATCACACTATGTGATACCTTGAAAACGTGCACTGACTGCCGCCAGGTACAGTTAAAAAATAAGGTTTTGTCTCCTCTTTATGAACTACATGCAAATTGTGTGAATGAACAGTGGGTGGGTCATCTGCTTCCCATGACCATGTGTGCCAAGGACACACCCATATTTGTAACTTTAATATCTCTGTGCATGTACCTTTTTTATGCCATTAACTCTCAAGATCATTTATGTGTAATCCTGAGTTACCCACCCCGGGTTTTGCAAAATGATACAGAGGTTGGGTCAGTCTTGTTGCAGGGTAGAGCGGGAGAAGTAATGCCACTCGGCTACTTCTCAGCAAAAAGTAGCAGGCACCAAAGAAGTTATACCTCCATAGAAAAGGAGGCTCTTGCTTTAGTGTTGGCAGTGCAACATTTTGAGGTGCATATATCTTCATCAGTTCACCCTATAACTGTGTATAGTGACCATATTCCTTTACGTTTCCTTCACTTAATGAGGCACCACAATCAGAAACTTACAAGGTGGGCCTTGTTTCTCCAACTTCTTAATCTTGTGATTCATTATGTGAAGCGAGCAGAGAATGTGGTTGCTAATACCTTGTCTTGTGTTTAAAGTGCACAATGTAGTGTATAGATCACTTATCTATTCTTATTTTGCAGTGATTTGCGGTAGACAAGTAGATGGAACCCTGAACCACTCAAAGGAGAAGGGCAGGTTGAGCTGGAGCTGGAGGTATCAGGATTCCCTAGTGTGTGTGTATTTAGGGGGGTAGTCACATCAAAGACCATGCCTAGGTAAGGTATGCTACGTTTTATAGGTGTTGGCTGGCATGCCTCGCCTCTGTTTTATGTTGGTATAGGGACTGTTGGACCTAACGTTTTAGTGAATGTGGTGCTGGCGGTGATGCCCTCCACTGTTTTGGTCATGTCTTTTGATCCGAGGTGTTTTGGTTCTCCAGGACTCTTTTTCAATTTTTCCTTTTTGGATCACCACTGGGGTGACTCCAGGGTCCTTGGAATGACATGTAGGTGGCAGCCTGGGAGGTCCACCTTTTGGGGGTCTTCAGTGATGACTCCAGGGTTTTACGGCCGCAGTCCCACCAACAAGATTTATGTGCCTATCCACCCGTTGTTTTTCGGGGCCTGATATTTCCCCCTCTCCTGATTCTCACAGAGGTGTGTCATGGGGAACCAGTTTTGTTTACTAAAGATTGCTGTGAGATGGGAGTGATAATGTGTTGTTGTTTTCTCAGTAGAATTTAACATGTAACATCTGTTTTTCTTTTCTTTGAACTCCTGGAAAATGTACTTACTGTATAAAAGTTTTTTTTGGTGGCACCTACAGTTTGGTCTGCCTTGCAACATACTAAACTTTGGTGTTACGTCATAAAACGGCATTCCTCAGGGGCACTTTTGTACAAAGTTAACTTGCTTGTTTATAAGTTTGCTTGATGTAATTTAGGTAAAATGCATCAACGCCAGTGCCTGGCCAGCGCTGTGTTGTAATGGTGCCTTTTCCTAAAACAGCTGTCTAAGAGTGTGACTGTGAGCTCGTTGGGCATAGAACTTGATCGCTTTTATGTTCGACGAGTTTCATATGTCTGCAATCTAGTACCTCAGTTTGTAAATATTGCATATTTGTAGTACCAAAAGACCGTGATTGTATGGTGGTCATTCCCCAGTTATCATTTTGCCCGTTGCCTCAGACCTTAATGTGGGGTTTATTTTCTTTTTTTTTCTTTTTGCCTAGCGGTGTCCACAGGGACCCTGCTAGCAGAGTGAGACCTATGGTCTGGGGGTGGGGGTGTTATGCAGGGTTCTGCATGACATCGTAATGTACATATACTGGAGAAGTGTGCCATAATAGTATGAATATTATAGTTGTAAAGAATAATTTTATAATTGATAATGTGCATTTGGGGGTACTGTAAAGTACTCTAACTGTAATTATAAAGAAATTCTGTTAATGATTTATTTTCCAAGGATGTTTGGGTACGCGGAGTAAGCGTGATGTTAGGATGATGTGTAGAGGCTGGCGTCGGAGATGCTGTGTATTTAAGATAAGTTTGTAGTTGTGCACTCATTTTGTTTATCCAACTCAAGCCATAGGCTTTCATATGGCTTACCTGTATGTTCACCCAGGCTCTGACCTGGTCAGGGTGCTGTGGGATGAGTGAGGAAATAAGAAATGAGGTTTGTAGTGTAATGACGGCCTGACACTGACGAAGCCTAGTGGTTATGGTGGCTGAACCTCCAGCCAGCTGTTGTGTGTACCCTCATTTGGGCATTTAGGATTAAGGTTTTTCTGTTATGTTATGTTATGGTGACTAAATAGATATATTTTCCTAATTGGGATTTTTGCCTAACCCTCTGTTACCCAACCCCTTGAAGTACACATACCAGTTTAGCGCTTTCTGTTTTGACTGTGATAGCCTTGGGTGGCCGGTTTGGGCTTGAGATGTGTGTAACTTTTACCTTTGCCCTTAGACCAGGCTCAAGCCCCAGCTATCCCACATTTCTGCGTAACAATTCCCCATACCTCTTCGACCCCATTGCCTATGCTCTCATTAGCCCATCTATCCTCCAATAGTTGTTTATATCTTATCCTAACTGCCTCCTCTTTTAGTTTATAAACCTTCACCTCTCTCTTCCCTGATGCTTCTATTCTCCTTGTATCTCATCTACCTTTTACTCTCAGTGTAGCTACAACTAAAAAGTGATCTGATATATCTGTGGCCCCTCTATGAACATGTACATCCTTAAGTCTACTCAATAGTCTTTTATCTACCAATACATAATCCAACAAACTACTGTCATTTTGCCCTACATCATGTCTTCTATACTTATTTATCCTCTTTTTCTTAAAATATGTATTACCTATAACTAAACCCCTTTCTATACAAAGTTCAATCAAAGGGCTCCAATTATCATTTAAACCTGGCACCCCAAACTTACCTACCACACCCTCTCTAAAAGTTTCTCCTACTTTAGCATTCAGGTCCCCTACCACAATTACCCCCTCTCTTGGTTCAAAGGTTCCTATACATTCACTTAATATCTCCCAAAATCTCTCTCTTTCCACCTACATTCCTCTCTTTTCCAGGTGCATACACGCTTATTATGACCCACTTTCACATTCAACCTTTATTTTCATCCACATAATCCTTGAATTTACACATTCATATTCTCTTTTCTCCTTCCATAACTGATCTTTCAAAATTATTGCTACCTCTTCCTTAATTCTAACTCTCTCAGATACTCCAGATTTAATCCCATTTATTTCTCCCCACCGAAACTCCCCTACCCCATTCAGCTTTGTTTCGCTTAGGGCCAGGACATCCAACTTCTTTTCATTCATAACATCAGCAATCATCAGTTTCTTGTCACCTGCGGCAGCGGCAGCGGCAGCAGCGACTTCCAAGCTCCGTATTTTTCTCCATCTACCAGAGCTACAAATGCTCCTATGATGACCTAGTTACAAGCAAAACTGCACTACCCAACGTAGCACCCAGAATGACAAAAGATTACCAACAGTGAAACCTACAAATCGAAAAAAAGAGAGATCAAAGGAAGACTGCACACAAACCGAAAGCAACACCCCGCTGCCAGCCGAACAACGTAACCCTAAGCTTTGTATACTACAACTTCTTCTTAACAACAACAATTCCTGTAGTATTATGAGGCGCAATCTAAGAGGAAACAACACCAAGGCCAGCAAGAAAACACCGAAAAATCAACTATTCAACAAGTGTAGCCAGGAGGACGCCGGCCCAGCAACCACCCCACTCACCACCACTCAAGGCGACACCACAACAATAACAACAAACATGGCTGCCACCAGCCCATCCTCCCCTCTCTTCCCCGGATTCAACCTACCTAGTAGTCTCTCAGGTATGACCAACGATCCAGATACCCTAAAGTCATGCATCTCCAACTTAGTTATTGAAAATATGAATCTTCGAGAGACGCTAACAAAACAAGACACCAGGATGACACAACTCGAGAACAAAATCCTCAGTCTTGAACAAAAGTTATCAACACCTGGAATGACTAACTGTGACAAGACCATCCAAACAGTCATAGATAGCCATACCCAACAAATAATATCTCTTAATACAAAGGTTGAAGAAGCAGTAAAACAATGGAAGAACAACTTAGATAACCAGTTCAGTGACTACTTTGCTCTCCAAGAAGATAAAACTGAGCAAGAAAAACTATCGGACGCAGTAATAGTTAACAGTCCACTTTTTCCCAGTGATATGAACCAAACAAACAGTAAAGAAATTACTCTGCAGATCATAAAGGACCAAACAAGTGTTATTGTACCAGAGTCTGAAATAAAAGAAGCCAGATTACTAGGATCCCATGGTAGAAAAAGTGTTATGCTTAGATTCAACTCACATGATTAGGAAAAAAGACTTAATTATTGCATCTATTAAAGTAAAGAAAGAGGTATACATAAACGAGTGTCTTACCAAAAAACGTCAGAACCTCCTGTATAGAGTCAGAAAACTTAAGCGGGAGAATAATGACACAATACACCAATGCTTCACACGGGATGGGAAAATTCTAGTTAGGAAAACAAATGTAGGTCAACTGTACACAATCACGAACGAGAATGATCTATCACGATTTCTCAGGGATACTAATCTTACAGAGAATAACTAAACAATGTCCAACTTAAAAGTCTACGTAGTATAGTGTATGTTTTGCTCCATTATTGTTCAAATTTCATTGTACAATCTCTTAGTATTTAAATAATCAACTACCTCATTTTGTGATTTTACTAGTAAGCATAAATCACCTTATGTGATTTTCTTATTTACTATTGCTCGCTTGAACATTAGCTGAATTGATACTTTCTCTGTCCATATTACTACCTCATATTTTTTTAAATACTATCAATTGATATTACTTACTAAAATTAATAAATATCATTTTTACTAAAATTTCAATTTACTCTTAACATTTTTGACATTTAATAACCATTACTTGACTAATTACCTTTACCTGTTTTAATACCACATTTACTATCCTAGATTACTCTTAATTACCTTGTACTGCCATATAACCTCAAGTATAACTACCAGTGCAATATTGAATGAAATAAACATTACTATTTCACTTTTTTGTAATCATTATTACTTACTAAAATTTTATTAAACACCATATTTACTACCAGTCAATTTTACTTTTGTACATTAAACATTATTTTATACTTCCCATAACATTTTGTTGCCAAATTTTCAAGTTTTTATATTCAACCCCAACCTTGTATTATCCTTTGTACCTGTGTACCTGGGTACCTGTCTACCATCTTACTATCATATTATAACCAAGACATTACCATTGTGATTTTTTACTATTATTCTTTTGGTACTTTAATTGTGAATTTTATTTTGTCAATTTAAATCTATAGTTATAACCTTGATCTTGTCAACAACCCATACCAGACTCTAGTGCAATTGCAAGTACCATTTCAAATTGTATTTTTATATTATAAGTTTATATTATAATTCCTACCATCTGTCCATTTAACTTTGCTTACCATTACTTAATTTTAGTCCCTTTTATATTTTCTCCTTTATTTTAGCTTTATATAACTATCCTAGTTTATATATCCACAACTGTTAAAATAATCAAGGTGCTATTCTCAGGTGCTAAAGTAGAATAAGCTCACAATCTTGCCATTATATTCCAAAGCTCATTTATTCACAACCTATATTAGTCCCTTTTTATTATAATTTTAAACTATAATTATAACTTTAAAAAATTACCTTTATAGTACTACCTACTATCATATTCCCAAGCACTATTATATGATCATCACTTTATTTGTATTAGTCCCTTAGCTCATTATTTTACATTTGTTAAATAATTCAGGTGCTATTTTTTAGCTTAAGACTATTTACTTTGTTTTATACTTAATTCTAACTATAGATTCACTACAAATCTTATGATTACAAGCATTGATCCTGATACCAACCTCTTATTTAATGACTTAAATGAATCAAACAGTTACTGTAATTACTACACTGCAGAACAATCAAAGGCACTTCTCAGTGCCAACAACAACATAACTATCTTTAACTACAATATCAGATCTTTAAGCAAGCATTACGATGACCTCATAGCATTACTAAATTCCTTACATGCCAATATGTCCATCATTACACTAACTGAAACCTGGCTAAAGCCTGATAGTACAGATGTCTATGCCATTCCTGGTTACACAGCCATACACAACTGTAGGCCAGACCAACAAGGGGGTGGCACAGCCATATACTACTCAGACCAACTAGAATGTATCACTAATACTTGCACAAGGGATGAACATGGGGAATATATAATAGCTAAATTCAAATCCAAATACCTACAAAAACCTCTCACATTGATAAACATCTACAGAGTTCCACAGTCAAACATTAGCCAATTTAGTCAAAATCTAGGAAGTATGATAACTGATGCACGCATGAACAAAGATCACTTACTACTCTCAGGTGACTTCAATATAAATCTCCTGCAAGACCAGGACCCACACGTTACTGAATTCACAAACACAATGAGTAACTGTATGTTACTACCAACAGTAACAAAACCTACAAGAGTTACAGAGACTAGTGTTTCCCTACTTGACCACATCTGGACCAACACCATATCCCCTTTAAAATCAGGCATAATTACAGATAATACCACAGACCACTACCCTACTTTCCTCATAACAACTCTTGGTAAACTACCCCAAGACACTACTAAAGTCACCTTCAGACTTCACAATGAGGCAGCCATTAATAACTTCGCAACAGCATTAGCAAACATTGATTGGCACACTGAGCTAGAAATCTATACAGATATTGACGAATGTATTAATAATTTTCTAAAAAAGACCCAATACCTCTATAACAAGCACTGCCCTAAAAAAACTAAACAGATGACAGCAAAGAGACTGAACAGTCCCTGGCTAACACCCAGCATTCTCAAATCCATAAATACAAAACACCAATATGAAAAACAGTACAGAATGGGTCACATAACCAGAGACCAAACAAAACGTTACTCGTCAATCCTAACCAGCCTGATAAGAAGGGCAAAAAAATTGTATTATGAGAACAGATTATCCAACTTACGAGGTGATATAAAAAAGACCTGGAAAACACTATCTGAAATTCTGGGAACAAAAAAGATATCACGAAATAGCGAAATAAAATTAGCAAAATCAGATGAACCCCAACTCCCACCAACAGAAACAGCAAACAGACTCAATGATTTCTTCTCCACTATAGGACAAAACCTTGCCCATAAAATCCCAAGCTCAGATACCCCACCAAATAACTACCTCACCGGCAACTACCCGAACACACTGTTCCTAGCTCCGACTAACCCATACGAAGTCTCCCTTATTATCAATGCACTAAAAAACAAGGCAGGAGATTTAAGTACCTTACCACCCTTTATATATAAAAAAGTGTCACAAGTGCTATCTCCAATCATTGCAACACTCTTTAACAAATCCATTGAATCCTCCACCTTCCCTACAGTACTCAAAATAGCAAGGGTCACCCCGATCCACAAAGGAGGAGACCAAACAGAGTTGAATAACTATAGGCCAATATCCAACTTACACCCTCTCTCAAAAATCTTTGAAAAACTAATTCATAAACGAATCTACTCCTACCTTATCTCCCAAAACATACTCAACCCCTGCCAATTTGGATTCAGGCCTAATAAAAATACTAATGATGCTATTATACACATGCTAGAACATATATACACTGCAATAGAGAAAAAAGAAGTCCCACTGGGGATCTTCATTGACTTACGTAAAGCTTTTGATACAGTTGACCATGACTTGCTCCACGTAAAATTGTCACACTATGGTATAAGAGGGCACTCCCTCAATTACCTCAAGTCATACCTCAGCAACAGAAGCCAATATGTGTACGCAAATGGGGCAAACTCTTCTGCGCAACCAATTACAGTTGGTGTCCCACAGGGAAGTGTCCTTGGCCCTCTTCTCTTTCTCCTATACATAAATGCTTCGCAATTACTCAAACCCACACTATTTGCAGATGACACTACATACGTCTTCTCTCACCCGAGCCCAGTCACACTAGCCAATACTGTAAATACCGAATTACAGAAAATATCTACCTGGATGAGGACTAACAAACTTACACTAAACATTGACAAAACCTACTTCATTCAGTTTGGTAACAGAGCTACAGATGTCCCTCTTAACATAATGATAAACGGATCACCTATCACAAAGCTAACAGAGGGAAAATTCTTAGGAATCCACCTTGATAATAGACTCAAATTTCATACACATATACAACAAATTTCTAAGAAAATTTCCAAGACTGTAGGCATACTATCGAAGATACGGTACTATGTTCCACAGTCAGCCCTCCTGGCCCTATATCACTCTCTTATTTACCCCTATCTCACCTATGGAATTTGTGCATGGGGCTCAACAACAGTTAACCATCTCAGACCACTAATTACCCAACAAAAGGCTGCAGTTAGAATGATAACAAATTCTCACTACAGGCAGCACACTCCACCAATATTCAATACACTAAACCTACTCACCATACAAAACATCCATACTTATTACTGCACCTATTACATACATAGAACACTTAACTCTGATATTAACCCTCCCCTCAAACATCTCCTTGCCAACCTCAACAGAACACATGACCATAACACAAGACACAGATCACTCTTTGATGTTCCTCGTGTTCATCTCACAATATGCAAAAACTCAATGCACATAAAAGGCCCTAAAATCTGGAATTCATTACCTGTAAATATAAAAGAAACACTACCTGTTTATAAATTCAAGTCTCTACTCAAAGATCACTTACTCACCCAAAACCAAATAAATACTGAATAACTGAACCTTATAAATTGTATATCTTAAATGTTTCTCACAATTATATCACATAAATGTTAAACCTAAAACCCAATCTAACTTTATTATTTTTTAAATACACTACCTAACAGAATCCTTCATATGACCTGTCTTTGTAATACTCACTTGTGCTTTATAGTAATCTGTTTACATTAATGTTTTATCACTGACTTCATCATTGCTTAGTTAATCTTAAGTTAATTTTAAGCCAGCCCGTAATGCTATGCATAGTATAAGTGGCTTTGGCATACTGCTCTTATCTGTATTTTTTTGTACCTCTGTATGTGTGCACAAATTTATAATAAATAAATAAATAAATAAATAAATCTGCACTACATCCACGCACATTCAAGCATCCCAGTTTTATAAAGTTTTTCTTCTCTGTTTTAGTAAATGTTTACAGGAGAAGGGGTTACTAGCCCATTGCTCCCAGCATCTTAGTCGCCTCATACGACACGCATGGCTTATAGAGGAAACATTCTTCTCCACTTCCCCATGGAAAATAGAAGAAATAAAGAAGAAGAGCTATTTAGAAAAAAGGGAAAAAACCTAGATGTATGTATATATGCATGTGCATGTCTGTGAAGTGTGACCAAACTGTAAGTAGGAGTAGCAAGATATCCCTGTTGTCTAGCATGTTTATGAGACAGAAAAAGACACCAGCAATCGTACCATCATGTAAAAAGGTAACAGGTTTCTGTTTCACAGTCATCTGGCAGGACAGTAGTACATCCCTGGGTGGCCACTGTCTACCAACCTACTACCTAGAGTAGGTGGTTTTGTAATTGTTGAAGATAAATAAAGGTAGGATTTGTTGGCTGACTCAAAGTGGCATTTGAGTTTATGTTTCCTCAATATTACTACGATTATTTATTTTATCATTAATAAAGTTGAGAAGTATTCTCCTGTTCAGTTAATGGCCATTAAACGTTCTCATTGCTAAACATGGAGTTTACCCCCCATTCCCCCACCCTCAAATTTCATGGGTGTGACACACAGATGCTGCCCCGGGTGGCACCAGAGATTCTGCCCCGGGTGACACCAACTCTTGCAATGCCTCTGGTGTGGATGACTCTAGGCTAATTTCATTCTAGTCCCTTTTTGGTGTACTAGTACGAGCAGTATTTTTAAATTATTGTGCCCACAAATGAGTGGTATTGATCAATAAAAACACTGCACTAGCCAAGGACTCGAACCCATGCTGCATTGGCCTGCCTCATGGTGGGCAAAAACTCATGACACCCTAATCCTCTGGACAATACAATTCTTAAGGGTAGCATATCCAGGGGAACTGAATGTTGTACTTGCTATCCAAGGACATACAATGGTGTGGATGACTCTAGGCTACTTTCATTCTAGTTCCTGTTTGGTGTACTAGTACAACGAGCAGTATTTTTTCATTAATGTGCCCACGAACGTGTGTGTAGTGTTGTTACTGATCAGCACCATACAGACTCATTCTCTTAGATGAAGGCCTACCTGTCTTCTTGCACTAAATTTGAGGCCACTAGGTCTATGGTTTGGACCCTGGCTTCAAGGCTGTAGAACTAAGGCACGAACCCTGAAAGGGTTATCTATATAAAGATGAATGAAAATTATGATGATATTCAAGACTTCATTCTCTAATAGTTATACATAATAGAATCATACATAATGCAGCTATATGTAAAACATATGTAATGCAGGTATACATAAGAAAATCTAACAATATATTAGGTAACAACATTCTTAATTTTTGCAAAAATCATTGTGTGTATATATATATTTATATACAGCCTCTCCTCACATAGTGACGTACTTGTTTACCAACGACTCTGACTTACAACAGGCTCTCTAATCAATATTTATACTTAAATAATGTATATTAGAGCTGATTTCCTCTATTCTCTTTATTCTGATATACAGTACACTACTGTATAAACATTTAAAAATATTATAAGAATGTTATGAATTGTGCAAAGTGACAATAAAACAATATCAAAGATGGCTGACACAAACCCACTACCATTATAATATCCTCCTTGTTTAGTGATGAATTTGTTTACCAATGTGGTCTCAGGAGCAGAACTCTATCATTAAGTGAGGAGAAGCTGTATATATACAGGAGATGGCAGTTATGTTCTTGACAATGCTGTGTTAGGTAAAACCGTGTAAAGTGAACTGAAGAACTTATGGGGAAAATAGAGTTAAGTTCCATGTAGCCTCAAAAAAGCCAAACAACTTTTTGTTGTTATGTCATATTAGATGAACTGTGATATATAAATAAGCCATGTAGATGATATTAGCAAAATTATTCATGAAGTATTTTGCCTGGTCTCCAGACAAACTCGTCCATCTCCGACACCACCCATACCACAACATAAATGATGTATTTTATTCATTTTAGATATATATCAGGTTTGTATATTATTTATGTTGTTTATTATGTCATATTAGATGAAGTGAGATGGATAAATAAGCTGTTGATATTAGCAAAATTATTGAAGTACAGAATTTCACTGGAATGGATTACAGTGGACCCCTGAATAACGATATTATTTCAATCTAGAAGTCTGTTTGGGTGCCGTTATAGACCGAATTTGTTCCCATAAGAAATATTGTGAATAAGATTAGTCTGTTTCAGACCCCTAATAATACACCTACAAAAGCACTTACAAAAATACACTTACATAATTGGTCGAGTTGGGAGCTGATCGTCATGCGGGGGTCCACTGTAATTGCATTTCAATTAATTTAAATGAAGAAAATTGACTCTGCAAACGACCAAATCCAGTTGCGAGCAAGGTCATGGAACGGATTAAACTCGCAAGTAGAGGTTCCACTGTAATATTAATTTAGTTGATAAATTAAGCACCATGGCCGATTTAAATCATGTGGTTAGTTTTTGTTACTTCTTTGTTTACAAAATTTCTAGTTGATGATTAATTAAGTTTGCTATCAGAAGAACTTGGTAATTATGATTTACCTTTGCCTGTACCTACTATCATTGTACTTATTAAACTTTGTATTGTTGATGCAAAGTTTGTGTTTAATGGTGAGTTTTACTCTCAGAAGTTTGGTATGGCATTGGGAATTTCTTTCTCACCTGTCCTTAACAATTTGTAGATGGAATTTTTTGAAGAGAGATTACTTAACAAAATTATTACTTAGAGGTAAGAGGTATAGACATGTTGATGATGTTTTACATCAAATGCCTAAGATTATTGATATAAAACATTTCTTTGTTAAGTGAAAGAGTTTTGCTCACTCCATAAATTTAATTTTTTTTTTCTTGACATCTTAATTATTGAGAGGAACTATGATTTTAAATTAAAAATTTACAGAAAACCAACAAATAACTGTAGTTATGTGCACTATTATTCTTCACATCATGACAGAGTTAAACTTTCTGTATTCTCATTAATGTTTTTAAGAACTTTGTGTATTTACAGTGCTATCCCACATAAGAACACTGCAGAAGGTCTACAACTTGTCCAATACCCCTGCCAAGCTACCCAAGACTCTGTAACCCCACCCGGTAGATCATCAGATGCAGCATTCTTCACCTGACCTCAACATAAATACTCTCGTACCTTCCAACCCCAGGTAGATCCGTGTGTGACTTGAAAAAGCCCACTGTGTGGGTGAAACGTTGTCAATAAAGGATCACATTATACTGCATTTGTGTTTATATTTCCATTGTGTCGGTATTTTATACCATTTATTTCCATGACACTCTTCTGGTCACTTGTGTTATCCAGGCTGGAATATTGCTGCACACTATTGCTGTACTCCCTGGAATGCAGGTGGGAGAGATACATGATTATGTACACCTGGAAAATCCTAGAGGGACTAGTATCATACTTGCACATGAAAATCACTCACTACGAAAACAAAAGACTCGGCAGACGGTGCAACATCCCTACAATGAAAAGCAGGGGTGTCACTAGCATGTTAAGAGACCACACAGTAACTGTCAGGGACCCAAGACTGTTAAACTGCCTCTTGGCATATATAAGGGAGATTACCAATAGACCCCTGGCTGTCTTCAAGCAGCCAATGGACAAACACATAAAGTCGGTACTTGACCAGCCGGGCTGTGGTTCATACATTGGATTGTGTGCAGCCAGCAGTAACAGCCTGGTTGATCAGGCTCTGATCTGCCATGAGGCCTGATCACAGAATAGGCCATGGGGGCATTGACCCCTAGAACTCTCTCCATGTGTGTGTATGTATATATATATATATATATATATATATATATATATATATATATATATATATATATATATATATATATATATATATATATATATACATATATATATATATATATATATATATATATATATATATATATATATATATATATATATATATATATATATATATATATATATATATATATATATATATATATATATATATATATATACATATATATATATATATATATATATATATATATATATATATATATACATATATATATATATATATATATATATATATATATATATATATATATATATATATATATACATATATATATATATATATATATATATATATATATATATATATATATATATATATATATATATATATGTCGTGCCAAATAGGCAGAATTTGCGATCTTGGCTTAAATAGCAACATTCATCTTGCCATATAGAACAAGTGAAAATTTGTGTATGCAATAATTTCGCCAAAATCATTCTGAACTAACAAAAAAAATATATTTGATTGTGTTTGTTTAGTACTAAATTATTGTAAAAGTATTTAAAATATATTTAGTTGGGTTAGGCTAAAATAAATTGCACTTGTTATAATAAGGTTAGGTAAGTTTTCTAAGATTCTTTTGGTGCAAAATTAAAAATTTTTACATTAACATTAATGAAAAATATATCTTTAAATGTATAAGAGAAAATTTCAGAAAGGACTTAATTTTAAATGAGTTCTTACTAATTGACCAGTTTTACATATTCAGCATGACGTATATATATATATATATATATATATATATATATATATATATATATATATATATATATATATATATATATATATATATATATACAGTGGTCCCTCGTATTTCGTAATTAATCCGTTCCTGGAGGAGCTACTATAAACAAAATTTACGATTTGCGAATCAATTTTCCCCATAAGAAATAATGTAAATACAATTAATCCGTTCCTGACACCCGGAAGTATTAAAACAAAAAAATTTTTTTCATGAAATATAAATATAGTACATAAACAATACAATGGGAAATGATGAATGAAACATTAACAGCATAACACTTACCTTTATTGGAGATTCTTCTTAGTGTATTGGAGACTGGAGGAGGAGAGAGATTGGATTGTTTACAGTTTGGAAGGGGAATCCCTGTCCAGCAACACTTCAGGTACCAATTGCTTTTCAGGGGTTGCTTCTCTTCTCTGTTTCTTAATGCCACTAGGACCACCTTGAGAGTCACTCTAGTCCTGTCTCGCAAAGTAACTGTGGCCCAGTTTAGGGAAGTTTTAAAAAGACACCAGAAACAGAGCTCTCTGGACAGTTTTTTTTTTTTTTTGCGAGACAGGACTCCAGTGACTCTCAAGGTGGTCCTAGTGGCATTAAGAAACAGAAAAGAGAAGTAACCCCAGAAAAGCAATTGGTACCCGAGATGTTGATGGAAGGGGATTCCCCTTCCAAACAGTAAATCATCCAATCTGTCTCCTTCTCCAGTCTTCCATACACAAAGAAGAATTGCTAATAAAGGTAAGTGTTATTCTGTTAATGTTTAATTCATCATGTGCCACTGTATTGTTTATGTACTACATCTATATTTCATGTAAAAAAATTTTTTGTTTTAATACTTCTGGGTGTCAGGAATGGATTAATTGCATTTACTCTTATGTGGAAAATTGATTCGGAAGTCGTCCATTTCGATAATAGTCCCACTTCCAGGAATGGATTATGGATGATAATTGAGGGACCACTGTATATATATATATATATATATATATATATATATATATATATATATATATATATATATATATATATATATATATATATATATATATATATATGTATATACATATATATATATATCTATATATATATTCAATAAGATCACAGTAAACATGTGATATTACATATTTGTAGTCCGGAGTTCATAGATGAAGAAATCTCCAAAATTTATGAAATAGCTAATGATCTAAAATACTGAAGAAACTTATTTCATATTTTTTTTAAAATAGGTAGAAATAATTTTTACAATACAAAAGGGACAACCAACTTTATTCAACTAAAAATATGTTGGTTCTCCCTTACCATGAAAACTTGGTTGATATGACTTCTCTAGTTAAGAATTTATATCAAAGTTGTATTTAAAAATCTTGATACAGTTAAACAAAACTTTTGATAAAAAATTCCCCTCAGAATGTTGATGGATGTGTCTATAAGATTCCTTGTCAAATATGTGATAAAGTTTATTACAGTCAGACTGGTAAAAGTCTTGAACTTAGGTAAAAACAATATAATTATAGCATTAGAAGTGGACAAAATCCTAATGCTCTGTATATTTGTTTGAGACATTTTACCCATCCAATTAATTTAAAAAATGCTGAGAAAGTTGTATCAAGCAAGTCCATGGTTGACAGGAATATTATAGAAACATGTTTTATAAAAAGTACTTTTGAAAATAATATGAATATTTACTTTGGTTTACATAAATTGGATTTCTTTATAAATTATAAAATTTGGGAAGAATTTAAGGTACATTATATAAATTTTTGGGTTGAATATAAGCTGTGTTTCATGGGTTGTTTGTTTTTTGTAAAATGTCAATAATTCTTTGAAGAAAATTGTTACAAAGACGATACTTGTACCAAAATGTTGCCAGATTTATAAGGTATTTTTCTGTAAGCTTAACTCATTGTTTGTGTATTTTACTTTCTTATTGTTTTCTGTAATATATGAGTTATGCAAATTATAATAAAGTTATCAAGTTGGAGTTTCATTTTTATTTTATTTTTTCTTTCTAATGTACATGTTTAATTCAGTATTTGTCATGGTTACAAAGTTTGTGGAGCTACAGCAGAGTGAGAAGCAACAGTGTCTCAGTAACTTATTGATGGTTACAAAGTTTGTGGAGCTACAGCAGAGTGAGAAGCAACAGTGTCTCAGTAACTTATTGATGGTTACAAAGTTTGTGGAGCTACAGCAGAGTGAGAAGCAACAGTGTCTCAGTAACTTATTGATGGTTACAAAGTTTGTGGAGCTACAGCAGAGTGAGAAGCAACAGTGTCTCAGTAACTTATTGATGGTTACAAAGTTTGTGGAGCTACAGCAGAGTGAGAAGCAACAGTGTCTCAGTAACTTATTGATGGTTACAAAGTTTGTGGATCTACAGCAGAGTGAGAAGCAACAGTGTCTCAGTAACTTATTGATGGTTACAAAGTTTGTGGAGCTACAGCAGAGTGAGAAGCAACAGTGTCTCAGTAACTTATTGATGGTTACAAAGTTTGTGGAGCTACAGCAGAGTGAGAAGCAACAGTGTCTCAGTAACTTATTGATGATTACAAAGTTTGTGGAGCTACAGCAGAGTGAGAAGCAACAGTGTCTCAGTAACTTATTGATGATTACAAAGTTTGTGGAGCTACAGCAGAGGGAGAAGCAACAGTGTCTCAGTAACTTATTGATGATTACAAAGTTTGTGGAGCTACAGCAGAGTGAGAAGCAACAGTGTCTCAGTAACTTATTGATGATTACAAAGTTTGTGGAGCTACAGCAGAGTGAGAAGCAACAGTGTCTCAGTAACTTATTGATGGCTACAAAGTTTGTGGAGCTACAGCAGAATGAGAAGCAACAGTGTCTCAGTAACTTATTGATGATTACAAAGTTTGTGGAGCTACAGCAGAGTGAGAAGCAACAGTGTCTCAGTAACTTATTGATGGCTACAAAGTTTGTGGAGCTACAGCAGAGTGAGAAGCAACAGTGTCTCAGTAACTTATTGATGGCTACAAAGTTTGTGGAGCTACAGCAGAGTGAGAAGCAACAGTGTCTCAGTAACTTATTGATGGCTACAAAGTTTGTGGAGCTACAGCAGAGGGAGAAGCAACAGTGTCTCAGTACTCAGTAACTTATGATTGCCCAAATAAAATATTGTATAATTATACTAATACAGTCAATAAAGTTTATCTATCTATCATATTTAATCCAGAATAATATTATGTATAACATAAATAATGTAGAAGTGTAATAAAGACACCCAAATTAATGAACACTGGCATTATATAGAGGTATTGAAGGGTCTACCTGGAGTTACCTGAAGAGGGTTTTGGGGGTCATCATCTCTGCAGTTCAGTCTGAGACCAGGCCTCAGCATGGACCAGGGTCTTATCAACTGGGCTGTTACTGCTGGCTGCACGCAAACTGATGCACAAACCTCAGCCTGGTTGGTCAGGTACTGACTTTAGGTGAGTGTCCAGTGCATTCTTAAATACAGTCAGGGGTCTATTGGTAATCCCCCTTATGTATGCTGGGAGATAGTTGAACAGTCTTGGGCCCCTGACACTTACTGTGTTGTCTCTCAGTGTACTCGTGGCACCCCTGCTTTTCATCAGGGGAATGTTACATCTCCTGCTGAGTCTTTTGCTTTCATAAGGAGTGATTTTCATGTACCGGTTTGGTACCAATTCCTGCAGGACCATCCAAGTGTGCAGGGCGGGAGTAATAAAAAAAGTGTCTTCAGTTATTACAGAAAACGTTGCTATGTGCCTGATGGATAAGTACAGAAGATCACTCATAGCCTTTGCAAAGACTGAAAAAAGTGCGATTTTCTCGTAAAAAACAGTTCCCAAGTTTTCATCTCCGCACGTGTTTACTGGAATATATAAGAAGTAAATCATTGACCTATTTCACATTGTATTACAATTAATAATAAACAGGTTGAGAGGAATTTCCCAGCAAACATAAAATTGAATGATTTAATTTTGGGTGGTCACACTTTTGAGCAGTCAGTAAGGGGTGATTCCTCATTTAGAGGCAAATTCATTTATTTATCGGATCTTAGGCCCCTAACTATGTTGTTAAGTGATGAGAGGCTGTTTATATATATATATATATATTTTTTTTTATTATCACACCGGCCGATTCCCACCAAGGCAGGGTGGCCCGAAAAAGAAAAACTTTCACCATCATTCACTCCATCACTGTCTTGCCAGAAGGGTGCTTTACACTACAGTTTTTAAACTGCAACATTAACACCCCTCCTTCAGAGTGCAGGCACTGTACTTCCCATCTCCAGGACTCAAGTCCGGCCTGCCGGTTTCCCTGAATCCCTTCATAAATGTTACTTTGCTCACACTCCAACAGCACGTCAAGTATTAAAAACCATTTGTCTCCATTCACTCCTATCAAACACGCTCACGCATGCCTGCTGGAAGTCCAAGCCCCTCGCACACAAAACCTCCTTTACCCCCTCCCTCCAACCCTTCCTAGGCCGACCCCTACCCCGCCTTCCTTCCACTACAGACTGATACACTCTTGAAGTCATTCTGTTTCGCTCCATTCTCTCTACATGTCCGAACCACCTCAACAACCCTTCCTCAGCCCTCTGGACAACAGTTTTGGTAATCCCGCACCTCCTCCTAACTTCCAAACTACGAATTCTCTGCATTATATTCACACCACACAGTGCCCTCAGACATGACATCTCCACTGCCTCCAGCCTTCTCCTCGCTGCAACATTCATCACCCACGCTTCACACCCATATAAGAGCGTTGGTAAAACTATACTCTCATACATTCCCCTCTTTGCCTCCAAGGACAAAGTTCTTTGTCTCCACAGACTCCTAAGTGCACCACTCACTCTTTTTCCCTCATCAATTCTATGATTCACCTCATCTTTCATAGACCCATCCGCTGACACGTCCACTCCCAAATATCTGAATACGTTCACCTCCTCCATACTCTCTCCCTCCAATCTGATATTCAATCTTTCATCACCTAATCTTTTTGTTATCCTCATAACCTTACTCTTTCCTGTATTCACCTTTAATTTTCTTCTTTTGCACACCCTACCAAATTCATCCACCAATCTCTGCAACTTCTCTTCAGAATCTCCCAAGAGCACAGTGTCATCAGCAAAGAGCAGCTGTGACAACTCCCACTTTGTGTGTGATTCTTTATCTTTTAACTCCACGCCTCTTGCCAAGACCCTCGCATTTACTTCTCTTACAACCCCATCTATAAATATATTAAACAACCACGGTGACATCACACATCCTTGTCTAAGGCCTACTTTTACTGGGAAAAAATTTCCCTCTTTCCTACATACTCTAACTTGAGCCTCACTATCCTCGTAAAAACTCTTCACTGCTTTCAGTAACCTACCTCCTACACCATACACTTGCAACATCTGCCACATTGCCCCCCTATCCACCCTGTCATACGCCTTTTCCAAATCCATAAATGCCACAAAGACCTCTTTAGCCTTATCTAAATACTGTTCACTTATATGTTTCACTGTAAACACCTGGTCCACACACCCCCTACCTTTCCTAAAGCCTCCTTGTTCATCTGCTATCCTATTCTCCGTCTTACTCTTAATTCTTTCAATTATAACTCTACCATACACTTTACCAGGTACACTCAACAGACTTATCCCCCTATAATTTTTGCACTCTCTTTTATCCCCTTTGCCTTTATACAAAGGAACTATGCATGCTCTCTGCCAATCCCTAGGTACCTTACCCTCTTCCATACATTTATTAAATAATTGCACCAACCACTCCAAAACTATATCCCCACCTGCTTTTAACATTTCTATCTTTATCCCATCAATCCCGGCTGCCTTACCCCCTTTCATTTTACCTACTGCCTCGCGAACTTCCCCCACACTCACAACTGGCTCTTCCTCACTCCTACAAGATGTTATTCCTCCTTGCCCTATACACGAAATCACAGCTTCCCTATCTTCATCAACATTTAACAATTCCTCAAAATATTCCTTCCATCTTCCCAATACCTCTAACTCTCCATTTAATAACTCTCCTCTCCTATTTTTAACTGACAAATCAATTTGTTCTCTAGGCTTTCTTAACTTGTTAATCTCACTCCAAAACTTTTTCTTATTTTCAACAAAATTTGTTGATAACATCTCACCCACTCTCTCATTTGCTCTCTTTTTACATTGCTTCACCACTCTCTTAACCTCTCTCTTTTTCTCCATATACTCTTCCCTCCTTGCATCACTTCTACTTTGTAAAAACTTCTCATATGCTAACTTTTTCTCCCTTACTACTCTCTTTACATCATCATTCCACCAATCGCTCCTCTTCCCTCCTGCACCCACTTTCCTGTAACCACAAACTTCTGCTGAACACTCTAACACTACATTTTTAAACCTACCCCATACCTCTTCGACCCCATTGCCTATGCTCTCATTAGCCCATCTATCCTCCAATAGCTGTTTATATCTTACCCTAACTGCCTCCTCTTTTAGTTTATAAACCTTCACCTCTCTCTTCCCTGATGCTTCTATTCTCCTTGTATCCCATCTACCTTTTACTCCCAGTGTAGCTACAACTAGAAAGTGATCTGATATATCTGTGGCCCCTCTATAAACATGTACATCCTGAAGTCTACTCAACAGTCTTTTATCTACCAATACATAATCCAACAAACTACTGTCATTTCGCCCTACATCATATCGTGTATACTTATTTATCCTCTTTTTCTTAAAATATGTATTACCTATAACTAAACCCCTTTCTATACAAAGTTCAATCAAAGGGCTCCCATTATCATTTACACCTGGCACCCCAAACTTACCTACCACACCCTCTCTAAAAGTTTCTCCTACTTTAGCATTCAAGTCCCCTACCACAATTACTCTCTCACTTGGTTCAAAGGCTCCTATACATTCACTTAACATCTCCCAAAATCTCTCTCTCTCCTCTGCATTCCTCTCTTCTCCAGGTGCATACACGCTTATTATGACCCACTTCTCGCATCCAACCTTTACTTTAATCCACATAATTCTTGAGTTTACACATTCATATTCTCTTTTCTCCTTCCATAACTGATCATTTAACATTACTGCTACCCCTTCCTTTGCTCTAACTCTCTCAGATACTCCAGATTTAATCCCATTTATTTCCCCCCACTGAAACTCTCCTACCCCCTTCAGCTTTGTTTCGCTTAGGGCCAGGACATCCAACTTCTTTTCATTCATAACATCAGCAATCATCTGTTTCTTGTCATCCGCACTACATCCACGCACATTTAAGCAACCCAGTTTTATAAAGTTTTTCTTCTTCTCTTTTTTAGTAATTGTATACAGGAGAAGGGGTTACTAGCCCATTGCTCCCGGCATTTTAGTCGCCTCATACGACACGCATGGCTTACGGAGGAAAGATTCTTTTCCACTTCCCCATGGACAATAGAAGAAATAAAAAGGACAAGAGCTATTTAGAAAAAGGAGAAAAACCTAGATGTATGTATATATATATATGCATGTGCGTGTCTGTGAAGTGTGACCAAAGTGTAAGTAGGAGTAGCAAGATATCCCTGTTATCTTAGCGTGTTTATGAGACAGAAAAAGAAACCAGCAATCCTACCATCATGCAAAACAGTTACAGGTTTTTGTTTCACAGTCATCTGGCAGGACGGTAGTACTTCCCTGGGTGGTTGCTGTCTACCAACCTACTACCTTATATATATATATATATATATATATATATATATATATATATATATATATATATATATATATATATATATATATATATATATATATATATATATATATATATGCAAAACAACCACTCTGAAAGAATAGAGAAATTCCAAGCACTTTCGTGACTACTCACATTATCAAGGAACTATGAAAGTGAAGCATCCAAGGAAGCTATATAAAGGGTCCGGCCAGCACCTCACTATCAGATCCCTCAACGGTTAAACACGTGACGCGCGGCGAGCCAACTTGGATAGGTCCTTTGCACAACTCACCCCCAAGCTATTTATTTGTCCAGTGTATTATTAAATTCTTCCCAAATTCTATTAATTATAAATGGATCTAATTTATATAAACCAAAGGAAATATTCATATTATTGTCAAAACTGCTTTTTATGAAACAAGATTCAATTATATTCCTGTTGACCATGGACTTGCTTGATACTACTTTCTCAACTTTTTGAAAAACAATTGGATGGTTAAAATCTCTTACATGAATAAATAGAGCATTGGAATCTTGTCCAGTTCTAATGCTATATTTATGTTGTTTTAATCTTAGTTCGAGATTTTTACCAGTTTGACCGTAATAAACTTTATCGCAAATTTTACAAGGAATCTTATAGACACATCCATCAGCATTTTGGGGGAATTCTTTATCAAAAGTTTTTTTACAGTATCAAGATTTTTGAATACAACTTTAATATTAAAAGTCTTAAGAAGAGAAGGCATATCAACCAAGTTTTCATGGTAAGGGAGAACCAACATATTTTTAGTTGAATAAGGCTGGTTGCCCCTTTTTGGATTATAAAAAGTGTTTCTAGCAACTTTAAAAGATTTATCAATTACATTTCTTGGGTATTTTAAATCATTACCTATTTCATAAATTTTGGATATTTCCTCATCTATGAACTCAGGACTACAAATTCGTAAAGCTCTCAAAAACATTGATGAGAAAACAGACAGTTTGACTCTATCTTGATGCGAGGAATAATAGTGGACATAGGAACAGTTATTTGAAGGTTTTCTGTAAATTTTAAATTTGAATTCATTATTACCCTTAATAATTAAAACATCTAGAAAAGGCAATGAGTTATTTTCTTCAAACTCAACAGTAAAGTTTATAGAATGGGCTAAGCTATTTAATTTTCCAAGAAAATGGTGTATATCTACATTTTTGGGCATAAGACACAAAATATCATCAACATATCTGGACAAGATTCCAATGCTCTATTTATTCATGTAAGAGATTTTAACCATCCAATTGATTTTCAAAAAGTTGAGAAAGTAGTAACAAGCAAGTCCATGGTCGACAGGAATATAATTGAATCTTGTTTCATAAAAAGCAGTTTTGACAATAATATGAATATTTCCTTTGGTTTATATAAATTAGATCCATTTATAATTAATAGAATTTGGGAAGAATTTAATAATACACTGGACAAATAAATAGCTTAGGGTGAGTTGTGCAAAGGACCTATCCAAGTTGGTTCACCACACGTCACGTGTTTAACCGTTGTGGGATCTGATAGTGAGGTGCTGGCCGGACCCTTTATATAGCTTCCTTGGATGCTTCACTTTCATAGTTCCTTGATAATGTGAGTAGTCACGAAAGCACTTGGAATTTCTCTATTCTTTCAGAGTGGTTGTTTTGCATATTTTGAAATCACCTGCTTACCGTGATCTTATTGTATATATATATATATATATATATATATATATATATATATATATATATATATATATATATATATATATATATATATATATATATATATATGCAAAACAACCACTCTGAAAGAATAGAGAAATTCCAAGCGCTTTCGTGACTACTCACCACATTATCCTTGATAATGTGAGTAGTCACGAAAGCGCTTGGAATTTCTCTATTCTTTCAGAGTGGTTGTTTTGCATATTCTGAAATCACCTGTTTACTGTGATCTTATTGCATATATATATATATATATATATATATATATATATATATATATATATATATATATATATATATATATATATATATATATATATATATATATATATATTATGGAAAATTTATAATGGGTTACCTGTACAGTGGACCCCCGCATACCGTACGCATCGCATACCGTACAATCCGCATACCGCTCGCTTTGATCGCAAAAATTTTGCCTCACATACCACCCAAAAACCCGCTCACCGCTCTCCGTCCAAGATGCGTCCAATGTGCGCCCTCAGCCAGCCTCACATGTGCCACCGGTGGCATTGTTTACCAGCCAGCCTCCGCGGTAACATCCAAGCATACAATCGGAATATTTCGTATTATTACAGTGTTTTCGGTGCTTTATCTGGAAAATAAGTGACCATGGGCCCCAAGAAAGCTTCTAGTGCCAACCCTACAGCAATAAGGGTGAGAATTCCAATAGAAATGAAGAAAGAGATCTTTGATAAGTATGAAAGTGGAGTGCGTGTCGCCGACCTGGTCAGGTTGTACAAGAAACCCAAATCAACCATCGCTACTATTGTGGGCAACAGAAAGGCAATCAAGGAAGCTGTTCTTGCCAAAGGTTTAATTGTGTTTTCGAAACAGAGATCGCAAGTGATGGAAGATGTTGAGAGACTCTTATTGGTGTGGATAAATGAAAAACAGCTAGCAGGAGATAGCATCTCTCAAGCGATCATAAGCGAAAAGGCTAGGAAGTTGCATGAGGATTTAATTAAAAAAATGCCTGCAACTAGTGATGATGTGAGTGAATTTAAGGCCAGCAAAGGTTGGTTTGAGAGATTTAAGAAGCGTAGTGGCATACATAGTGTGATAAGGCATGGCGAGGCTGCCAGTTTGGACCACAAAGCAGCTGAAAAATATGTGCAGGAATTCAAGGAGTACATAGAAAGTGAAGGACTGAAACCTGAACAAGTGTTTAATTGTGATGAAACAGGCCTGTTTTGGAAGAAAATGCCAAGCAGGACCTACATTACTCAGGAGGAAAAGGCACTCCCAGGACATAAGCCTATGAAAGACAGGCTTACTTTGTTGATGTGTTCCAATGCTACTGGTGATTGCAAAGTGAAGCCTTTATTAGTCTATCACTCTGAAACTCCCAGAGCGTTCAGGCAAAAGAATGTCCTCAAGGAGAATTTGTGTGTGCTGTGGAGGGCAAACAGTAAGGCATGGGTCACTAGGGACTTTTTCTATGACTGGTTACACCATGCATTTGCCCCCAATGTGAAAGATTACCTAACTGAAAAGAAATTAGAACTTAAGTGCCTCCTGGTGTTAGACAATGCCCCTGGTCATCCTACAGACGTGGCAGAGTGACTTTATGGGGACATGAAATTCATTAAGGTGAAATTTTTACCTCCTAATACCACTCCTCTCCTGCAGCCCATGGACCAGCAGGTTATTGCAAACTTCAAAAAACTGTACACAAAAGCTCTGTTTGAAAGGTGCTTTGTAGTGACCTCAGAAACTCAACTGACTCTAAGAGAGTTTTGGAGAGAGCACTTTAATATCCTCAATTGTGTAAACCTTATAGGTAAGGCTTGGGAGGGAGTGACTAAGAAAACCTTGAACTCTGCTTGGAAGAAACTGTGGCCAGAATGTGTAGACAAAAGGGATTTTGAAGGGTTTGAGGCTAACCCTGAGAGGATTATGCCAGTTGAGAAATCCATTGTGGCATTGGGAAAGTCCTTAGGGTTGGAGGTTAGTGGGGATAATGTGGAAGAGTTGTTGGAGGAGGACAATGAAGAACTAACCACTGATGAGCTGATAGATCAACTTCAACAGCAAGAGGCCAGACCTGAGGAAACTGGTTCAGAGGAGGGGAGAGAGAAATTGAAGAAGTTGCCTACTACAAAGATTTAGGAAATCTGTGCAAAGTGGCTTGAAGTGCAAACCTTCATGGATGAAAATCACCCTCACACAGCTATTGCAAGCCGTGTTGGCAACCTGTACACTGACAATGTTGTGAAACACTTTAGGGAAGTCATAAAGGAACGAGAGGTACAGGCCACTATGGACAGATATGTTGTGCGACAGAAGTCCAGTGACTCTGAAGCTGGTCCTAGTGGCATTAAAAGAAGAAGGGAAGTAACCCCAGAAAAGGACTCGACACCTCAAGTCTTAATGGAAGGGGATTCCCCTTCTAAACACTAACACTCTCTCTCCCCTCCTCCCATCCCATCAATCATCACCAGATCTTCAATAAAAGTAAGTGTCATGTAATTGTGCATGCCTTTTTCAGTTTGTGTGTATTAAAATAAAAATTTCATGTGGTAAAATTTTTTTTTTTCATACTTTTCGGTGTCTTGCACAGATTAATTTGATTTCCATTATTTCTTATGGGGAAAATTCATTCGCATACCAAACATTTCGCATAACAACCAGCCCTCTTGCACGGATTAAAGTCGCTATGCGGGGGTCCACTGTATGTACCTCAACATTTCAGTTGGGAGACAACATTATGGTTGAGAGACAACAACCATATTGTTTACCGTAGTCACCCTGTGTAGACATGTGAGAAAACTTAGCCACCCCTGGTCACTGCAGGTGGTTCCTTCGACTTCACAGGTCTACCCAAATCTATCCGAGACCAGTATGAATTGGATAATACCCACAAGTATGGTGCTACTAATTAATTGTGGACTGTATAGATTATATTAGTTTAACTGAATGAAGGGGGGAGGTAGGTTACACATGGATATACCCATCAAGGAAAAAACACTTGTATATAATACCACCACTTACCAGATATTCTCTGGTGGTCACTTGATGTAGCTGGGTCACCCACAACCTATCCAATTACAACATACCTAACTGGCCAGTATCAGTTTGCTATAACTAGAAGGGTTACTTAACTGTGGGTGACTGATGCTCCTTATTTCCTCCATTCACCATCTCATTTTGATGTCCTGTTACACCGACACGGTTCTTATTCCAGCAGGACGAGGTATCCATTGGTTTGTCCCGGTTTAGAAGTCGTGACTTCATAAAAATTTCACTATCCTCGGGACAGGAACCACGAGGACTACACGTGCACACTCACTCAGAGCAAGGCGACTTATTTCACTTCATGCATTCTCTTAACTTAGTGTTATTATCACTGATTACATTACAATTCACAAGACGATTTAATGTCTCATAATTATTATGCACATTAGAGGTCACTCCATCAAGATCTGAGACCGATGATTGATGATTAAATCCATGGCGTCGCACCAGTCACTACCGGTCCTACCATTATTCACTAAATTTACAATTTTATTATGGTGGTCCCGTAAATCACGTTCCCTCACTCTTCACCAGGAACAGTTATGACACTTCCTATTATGAAGTGAGGCCTATATTAATCCTTAGGCCGCCGTGAACGCCACTTTCCTGGTCCCATGCTCTCCCAGCCTCTTAACTCCATTCGAAACACTCCTGTTCCTGATGCCCTGTCTCGACCTCACCCTCCGCATACCCGCACAGGCGCAGAGGGAACTGTGTTGCTTCTATTAAATTTTCAAATACATTTTTTGACCCATATCAACACATTAAACACTTATAAGGCACTATAGCTTCGGAAATTTAAAATATTTTCCATATATATATACACTGGACATGTTTTATGATGCCAGAACATATGTGGCTGGTTTAAGCTCAAAATTAATTTCATTTTAGTCCTGTTTGAAATACCAGCCTCAGCCAGCAGTACATATATTAATACCAGTGATATGGAACGGCGTTGTTTACTGGTGAGTACCAGTGTTGCGATTGTGGCAACCAGTGGTGGATACTAGTGATATGGTGTAGTGGTAACTAGTGTTGTGTAGTGGTAGCTACCAGGGTTGTGTGGTAGTTACCTGTGTTACATGGTGGTAGCTACCAGGGTTGTGTGGTAGTTACCTGTGTTACATGGTGGTAGCTACCAGGGTTGTGTAGTAGTTACCTGTGTTGCATGGTGGTATCTACTAGGGTTGTGTAGTAGTTACCTGTGTTACATGGTGGTAGCTACCAGGGTTGTGTGGTAGTTACCTGTGTTGCATGGTGGTATCTACCAGGGTTGTGTAGTAGTTACCTGTGTTACATGGTGGTATCTACCAGGGTTGTGTAGTAGTTACCTGTGTTACATGGTGGTAGCTACCAGGGTTGTGTAGTAGTTACCTGTGTTGCATGGTGGTATCTACCAGGGTTGTGTAGTAGTTACCTGTGTTACATGGTGGTAGCTACCAGGGTTGTGTGGTAGTTACTTGTGTTGTGTGATGGTGGCTACCAGGGTTGTGGTAGCTACCTGTGTTGTGTGGTGGTAGCTACCAGGGTTGTGAGGTAGCTACCTGTGCTGTGTGGTGGTAGCTACCAGGGTTGTGAGGTAGCAACCTGTGCTGTGTGGTTGTAGCTACCAGGGTTGTGTGGTTGTTAGTGCTGTGTGGTGGTAGCTATCAGGGTTGTGTGGTTGTTAGTGCTGTGTGGTGGTAGCTACCAGGGTTGTGTGGTTGTTAGTGCTGTGTGGTGGTAGCTATCAGGGTTGTGTGGTAGTTACCTGTGTTGTGTGGTGGTGGTTGTTAGTGCTGTGTGGTGGTAGCTACCAGGGTTGTGTGGTTGTTAGTGCTGTGTGGTGGTAGCTACCAGGGTTGTGTGGTAGTTACCTGTGTTGTGTGGTGGTGGTTGTTAGTGCTGTGTGGTGATAGCTACCAGGGTTGTGTGGTTGTTAGTGCTGTGTGGTGGTAGCTACGAGGGTTGTGTGGTAGTTACCTGTGTTGTGTGGTGGTGGTTGTTAGTGCTGTGTGGTGGTAGCTACCAGGGTTGTGTGGTTGTTAGTGCTGTGTGGTGGTAGCTACCAGGGTTGTGTGGTAGTTACCTGTGTTGTGTGGTTGTGGTTGTTAGTGGTGTCAGTGGTGGTAGTGGTGTCAGTGGTGGTAGTGGTGGTTGTTATTGTGTGGTCGTGGTGGTAGTGGTGTCAGTGGTGGTAGTGGTTGTTGTCATTGTGTGGTAGTGGTGTCAGTGGTTGTTGTCATTACCTGGAGACCTGGAGTTTACCTGGAGAGAGTTTCGGGGGTCAACGCCCCCGCGGCCCGGTCTGTGACCAGGCCTCCTGGTGGATCAGCCCCTGATCAACTAGGCTGTTGCTGCTGGCTGCACGCAAACCAACGTACGAGCCACAGCCCGGCTGATCAGGAACTGACTTTAGGTGCTTGTCCAGTGCCAGCTTGAAGACTGCCAGGGGTCTGTTGGTAATCCCCCTTATGTGTGCTGGGAGGCAGTTGAACAGTCTCGGGCCCCTGACACTTATTGTATGGTCTCTTAACGTGCTAGTGACACCCCTGCTTTTCATTGGGGGGATGGTGCATCGTCTGCCAAGTCTTTTGCTTTCGTAGTGAGTGATTTTCGTGTGCAAGTTCGGTACTAGTCCCTCTAGGATTTTCCAGGTGTATATAATCATGTATCTCTCCCTCCTGCGTTCCAGGGAATACAGGTTTAGAAACCTCAAGCGCTCCCAGTAATTGAGGTGTTTTATCTCCGTTATGCGCGCCGTGAAAGTTCTCTGTACATTTTCTAGGACGGCAATTTCACCTGCCTTGAAAGGTGCTGTTAGAGTGCAGCAATATTCCAGCCTAGATAGAACAAGTGACCTGAAGAGTGTCATCATGGGCTTGGCTTCCCTAGTTTTGAAGGTTCTCATTATCCATCCTGTCATTTTTCTAGCAGATGCGATTGATACAATGTTATGGTCCTTGAAGGTGAGATCCTCCGACATAATCACTCCCAGGTCTTTGACGTTGGTGTTTCGCTCTATTTTGTGGCCAGAATTTGTTTTGTACTCTGATGAAGATTTAATTTCCTCATGTTTACCATATCTGAGTAATTGAAATTTCTCATCGTTGAACTTCATATTGTTTTCCGCAGCCCACTGAAAGATTTGGTTGATGTCCGCCTGGAGCCTTGCAGTGTCTGCAATGGAAGACACTGTCATGCAGATTCGGGTGTCATCTGCAAAGGAAGACACGGTGCTGTGGCTGACATCCTTGTCTATGTCGGATATGAGGATGAGGAACAAGATGGGAGCTAGTACTGTGCCTTGTGGAACAGAGCTTTTCACCGTAGCTGCCTCGGACTTTACTCTGTTGACGACTACTCTCTGTGTTCTGTTAGTGAGGAAATTATAGATCCATCGACCGACTTTTCCTGTTATTCCTTTAGCACGCATTTTGTGCGCTATTACGCCATGGTCACACTTGTCGAAGGCTTTTGCAAAGTCTGTATATATTACATCTGCATTCTTTTTGTCTTCTAGTGCATTTAGGACCTTGTCGTAGTGATCCAATAGTTGAGACAGACAGGAGCGACCTGTTCTAAACCCATGTTGCCCTGGGTTGTGTAACTGATGGGTTTCTAGATGGGTGGTGATCTTGCTTCTTAGGACCCTTTCAAAGATTTTTATGATATGGGATGTTAGTGCTATTGGTCTGTAGTTCTTTGCTGTTGCTTTACTGCCCCCTTTGTGGAGTGGGGCTATGTCTGTTGTTTTTAGTAACTGAGGGACGACCCCCGTGTCCATGCTCCCTCTCCATAGGATGGAAAAGGCTCGTGATAGGGGCTTCTTGCAGTTCTTGATGAACACAGAGTTCCATGAGTCTGGCCCTGGGGCAAAGTGCATGGGCATGTCATTTATCGCCTGTTCGAAGTCATTTGGCGTCAGGATAACATCGGATAGGCTTGTGTTAATCAGATTTTGTGGCTCTCTCATAAAAAATTCATTTTGATCTTCGACTCTCAGTCTGGTTAGCGGCTTGCTAAAAACTGAGTCATATTGGGACTTGAGTAGCTCACTCATTTCCTTGCTGTCATCTGTGTAGGACCCATCTTGTTTAAGTAGGGGCCCAATACTGGACGTTGTTCTCGATTTTGATTTGGCATAGGAGAAGAAATACTTTGGGTTTCTTTCGATTTCATTTATGGCTTTTAGTTCTTCCCGCGATTCCTGACTCCTAAAGGATTCTTTTAGCTTAAGTTCGATGCTTGCTATTTCTCTGACCAGTGTCTCCCTACGCATTTCAGATATATTGACCTCTTTTAGCCGCTCTGTTATTCTTTTCCGTCGCCTGTAAAGGGAGCGCCTGTCTCTTTCTATTTTACATCTACTCCTCCTTTTTCTCAGAGGAATAAGCCTTGTGCATACATCGAGTGCCACCGAGTTAATCTGTTCTAGGCATAAGTTGGGGTCTGTGTTGCTTAGTGTATCTTCCCAGCTTATATCGGTTAGGACTTGGTTTACTTGGTCCCACTTTATGTTTTTGTTATTGAAGTTGAATTTGGTGAATGCTCCCTCGTGACTAGTCTCATTTTGTCGGTCTGGGGCTCCACGCATACATGTCTGAACCTCAGTTATGTTGTGATCTGAGTATATTGTTTTTGATATGGTGACATTTCTTATCAGATCATCATTGTTAGTGAAGATGAGGTCTAGTGTATTCTCCAGTCTAGTAGGCTCTATTATTTGCTAGTTTAAATTGAATTTTGTGCAGAGATTTAAAAGCTCGTGTGAGTGTGAGTTTTCATCAGAGCTGCCTCCTGGTGTTAATACTGCAACAATATTATTTGCTATATTCCTCCATTTTAGGTGCCTTAAGTTGAAATCCCCCAGGAGCAAGATGTTGGGTGCAGGAGCTGGAAGTTTTTCCAGACAGTGGTCAATTTTTAACAGCTCTTCCTGGAATTGCTGGGATGTTGCATCCGGAGGCTTGTAGACTACCACAATGACTAGGTTTTGGTTCTCGACCTTTACTGCTAAAACTTCCACTACATCATTTGAGGCATTAAGCAGTTCTGTGCAAACAAGTGACTCTGCAATGTACAGGCCAACCCCCCCCCTTTTGCCTGTTCACTCTGTCACATCTGTATAGGTTGTAACCTGGGATCCATATTTCGTTGTCCAAGTGATCCTTTATGTGGGTCTCAGTGAAAGCCGCGAACATTGCCTTTGCCTCTGGAAGCAGTCCACGGATGAAAGGTATTTTGTTGTTTGTTGCTGGCTTTAGACCCTGTATATTTGCAAAGAAGAATGTTATCGGACTGGTGGTATTGTTGGTACTGGGGGGGATTTTTTTTCCGGCATTAGTATCTGTATCTTTTGGTTTGGAGTGGAGGCCATCGACTGTGGTTCCACTCCAGGAATGACTGGATTTGGTGTATGATTTCTGCCATTTTCTGCCAGTTTTTTTTCCTTCCTGGCACTAAAAAACCTCTCCGTCTTGAGTGGCTGTGGCTACCCAGGTTTTCCCATGGCCTGGATGTTTTGCATCTTTTTGTCCCCTTTAGATGGTATGCCTGGCAATTTAAGTTATAGCACAGTCTTTCCTGTACTGAAGAGGTACACATTTCAGGGTGAAAAAGCTTACAGGAAGGGAGCTTGCATTTTCCTGTTGTCATATGGGCATGACATTTTCTAGTGTGGTCATAGTTGCATGTCCCATCTGTTTTTCCAGATTTCCCACGCCAGCAGATACCAAGTGCATAGTATGTGCACAGGCTTGGTTTCCGCTTGCCTTGGGTTTCTGTGACTGTATTCCCTGTTGGTGCATGTTTCCCTGTCTTACTTCTATCCTCCCTAGCACCAACAATGGAGCTCCCACCAGTTGTTTTTGGTAATTTATCCTCACTATTGCTATTGGAGTCCTCTTGTTTGTTATTTCCTGCGGTATTTCTAGTTTGCAATATTGGTTTTATTTTATCTTTGACTACACTTGTTTCCCTACTATGGCTCCTGTCCCCTATGAGGTCATTTATATGTATTCCTTCCTGCGTATAATTCCCGACTACCTGGACAAAATCTCCAGCTTCACCATTACTGTCTCCCAGGACAGTATCTCCAGCTTCACCATTACTGTCTCCCAGGACAGTATCTCCAGCTTCACCATTACTGTCTCCCAGGACAGTATCTCCAGCTTCACCATTACTGTCTCCCAGGACAGTATCTCCAGCTTCACCATTACTGTCTCCCAGGACAGCACCTCCAGCTTCACCATTACTGTCTCCCAGGACAGCACCTCCAGCTTCACCATTACTGTCTCCCAGGACAGCACCTCCAGCTTCACCATTACTGTCTCCCAGGACAGCACTATCAGCCCCACATTTACTGACTACCAGGACATCACCTCCAGCCTTACAGTTTGTGACTACATGGCCAGTATCAAGGGCAGTACCATTCAGCCCAGACTTTTTATGTTCCCATCTGTTGTAGAAAGCTTCCAGGTTTTCTATGAAAGCAGCTTTGATGTTGTCCTCTTTTAATACCCTTGTGATTTTAGTCCACAGATTTTCCTCATTTGGGCATACCCAAAAACACTTCTCTGTTTTAATACTGCTTGTAGCTAGTTCTTGAATATCTGCACAAGGGGCGTGACATCAATTTCCACAAAAATGACAATTTATCCATGTGGAAGCCCGTTTGTTTGACTGACCACAGACTACACACAGCTTCATAATGATTTGAATGGTTGATTTACTGCAATTCTACTAGCAACCTCTTGAATATTCTATTAATAACCTTAAATGAAGCTCTAGCTATTTGTATTTCTGTTTCTAACTGTTTTTGTATATTGGACAGCTTACCGTCACGTTCCTGATTTTTAATGTTTGTGTTTATAAGGGCGCCTACAACCCCATCCGTTTACAGTCTGCTTTATTGTCCAACGAAACCGTTTGAAACCAGTCCCGGGTTTGGACCAGTCAAGGGTTCGGACCAGTCAAGGGTTCGGACCAGTCGATCTGATCTGATCAGTGGGTCACTTATTTAAAACATACTGGTCGGTGATTTGAGCTAACACATGAAGGATCTACTGGAAATTATCTACCCGAGTAATATGTGATTTGACTGATACAAAAGTATAACTTGCGTGTTGAAGAAATCGGTGACTGCTGGCAGCTCCTACAGTGACGAACGGTCGACCTCAACCCTTGTTTATCAGTCGCTGTATCTAGCTTTTCTTTTTTTTTTTTTTTTTCCGTCTCCACCACAATAAATGCTATATTATCACTTCATTTACAAATTCACCTGTTTTCAAATGACACTTTAGCCTTTATCATCAATATACTAGGGAGCCACTGTAGTATACACTATACACTATGTATACTCAATGTTATCAGGGAGACTTTCTTTCCTCTGACACGAAAAGTTCAATTATTATTATTTTTTTCACACGGGACACAGGCCTATGATTCCCCTCTGGCAGTAAACTCTGCTAGGTAGTGCACACTAATTCTCCTTTTTTGACTCAGTATATAATGTTTTCCGCCCAAGATTGGTTCCAGGCGGTAGAGGGATGTATCGTATAGGATTGATGACACAAATTAAAGTTCTAGCACGTAAGAGCGACCGTGAAAACACGAGAAAACCTGGAGCACAACGAGGCACGCTGACACGCTGACACTGTGTGTGGTAGTGGTGTCAGTGGTGGTAGTGGTTGTTGTCATTGTGTGGTAGTGGTGTCAGTGGTTGTTGTCATTGTGTGGTAGTGGTGTCAGTGGTGGTAGTGGTTGTTGTCGTTGTGTGGTAGTGGTGTCAGTGGTTGTTGTCATTGTGTGGTAGTGGTGTCAGTGGTGGTAGTGGTTGTTGTCGTTGTGTGGTAGTGGTGTCAGTGGTTGTTGTCATTGTGTGGTAGTGGTGTCAGTGGTGGCAGTGGTTGTTGTCATTGTGTGGTAGTGGTGTCAGTGGTTGTTGTCATTGTGTGGTAGTGGTGTCAGTGGTGGCAGTGGTTGTTGTCATTGTGTGGTAGTGGTAATCATCATCAGTAGCTGTGAGAGACCTGTGACGTTAACAACACCTGGGATGAAGTTCAACCAGCACATCACCTTCCAGTCACCGTCAGTGTTACCCAGTGGTGCAGTGGGCGTGACCCCGCTACACTTGTTGTGCCACCATCCACCACCACCCCAATTCCCAGCACAGTTCACTGTGGAGAGTAAGGTCATACAGTATTATTATTATTATTATTATTATTATTATTATTATTATTATTATTATTATTATTATTATTATTATTATTATTATTATTATTATTATTATTATAAAAAATTAATAGAAATAGAAATAAGAAATCATAATAAAAACAAATAATAATAACAATAATAATTATTTAGTTCTGTTATTTTTCTAATATAATAATAATAATAATAATAATAATAATAATAATAATAATAATACACATATACAATAACAATTGTATAAAGTGATAATGTTGTTGATTCTATCACTGTTGTTGTTGTTGTTGTTGTTGCTATTATATTATTATTATTATTCAACATCGACACCATGCCCAGCCCTTCTAGGGTAGGGTAGGTGCCTGAGCCCGAGCCTTTAGCTCATAAGACTGTCATTCCCATTAGCCCCCTTGTGGCGGGGATGGCAGACCAGAGAGGCCTAGCTTGTGGCTAGGCCTGGGGACAGTTGGTCCCAAAGATGAGGAGGTACTTGTGCCTCCTCCCATGGGAGACTTAGGTCTCAGACACTCCCTAAAGAGGGAGCCAAGGCCGGGCCACCACTTGGACAAGGCCGGGCCACCACTTGGACAAGGCCGGGCCACCACTTGGACAAGGCCGGGCCACCACTTGGAAAAGGCCCGGGCCGGGAGAATACTGGCTAATCTTTAACTAACTAATAATCAAAATAATAATAATAATAATAATGAAAACAATAACAATCTGGAAATAATAGCATTATTATTATTGCTTTCACGGTTATTATTATTATTATTACTGTTTATGGATTATTATTGTTGCTGTTTTATTACAGTTATAAGTATTATTATTTTTAAAAAAAATAATACTAACAATATTTTAAATAATAATAATAAAATAATAATAATAATAATAATAATAATAATTTAATATTACTACAAATAATAATTATTGTAATAATATATGAAACAAAAGTATCATAAAAATTATAATTTTAATAACAATATTCTAATTATTAATATTATTATAATTATTATTAAAAGCATAATAAAACATACTCAGATACAGTGATAATTGTACATAATGAAGGTCACAATAATTACAAGTTACTTTGTAGTAAACACTTCAACACTTACCATCTGGCCTGTTATCATTGTCACGGTCCACCGTGGTGAAACTTGCACCGTTCAGGTTGGCCCACCAGTAGTCAGACGTAAGTGTAAGTGCGTCCCCCAGTGTGCTGGTGGTGGTGTA